>NC_092717.1:257082727-257150227 GCF_047496885.1 Scyliorhinus torazame | reverse complement strand
CTGTCCTGTGTGTGACAGATTGTCCTGTGTGTGTGTGAGAAAATGTCCTGTGTGTGAGAGATTGTCCTGTGTGTGTGTGAGAGACTGTCCTGTGTGTGTGTGAGAGACTGTCCTGTGTGTGTGTGTGAGAGACTGTCCTGTGTGTGTGTGAGAGACTGTCCTGTGTGTGTGAGAGACTGTCCTGTGTGTGTGAGAGACTGTCCTGTGTGTGTGAGAGAGAGAGACTGTCCTGTGCGTGAGAGACTCTCCTGCGTGTGACAGATTGTCCTGTGTGTGTGTGAGAGACTGTCCTGTGTGTGAGAGATTGTCCTGTGTGTGTGTGAGAGACTGTCCTGTGTGTGTGTGAGAGACTGTCCTGTGTGTCTGAGAGACTGTCCTGTGTGTGTGAGAGACTGTCCTGTGTGTGTCAGAGACTGTCCTGTGTGTGTGTGTGAGAGACTGTCCTGTGTGTGTGTGTGAGAGACTGTCCTGTGTCTGTGAGAGACTGTCCTGTGTGTGTGTGTGAGAGACTGTCCTGTGTGTGTGTGTGAGAGACTGTCCTGTGTCTGTGAGAGACTGTCCTGTGTGTGTGAGAGACTGTCCTGTGTGTGTGTGTGAGAGACTGTCCTGTGTGTGTGTGTGAGAGACTGTCCTGTGTCTGTGAGAGACTGTCCTGTGTGTGTGAGAGACTGTCCTGTGTGTGTGAGAGACTGTCCTGTGTGTGTGTGAGAGACTGTCCTGTGTGTGTGTGAGAGAGACTGTCCTGTGTGTGTGTGTGAGAGACTGTCCTGTGTGTGTGAGAGACTGTCCTGTGTGTGTGAGAGTCTGTCCCGTGTGTGTGTGAGAGAGACTGTCCTGTGTGTGTGAGAGACTGTCCTGTGTGTGTGAGAGACTGTCCTGTGTGTGTGAGAGACTGTCCTGTGTGTGTGAGAGACTGTCCTATGTGTGTGTGTGAGAGAGACTGTCCTGTGTGTGTGTGTGAGAGACTGTCCTGTGTGTGTGTGTGAGAGACTGTCCTGTGTGTGTGTGTGTGTGAGAGACTGTCCTGTGTGTGTGTGAGAGAGAGACTGTCCTGTGTGTGTGAGAGACTGTCCTGTGTGTGTGTGAGAGAGACTGTCCTGTGTGTGTGTGTGAGAGACTGTCCTGTGTGTGTGAGAGACTGTCCTGTGTGTGTGAGAGACTGTCCTGTGTGTGTGAGAGACTGTCCTGTGTGTGTGTGTGAGAGAGACTGTCCTGTGTGTGTGAGAGACTGTCCTGTGTGTGTGAGAGACTGTCCTGTGTGTGTGTGAGAGACTGTCCTGTGTGTGTGTGTGTGAGAGACTGTCCTGTGTGTGTGTGTGAGAGAGACTGTCCTGTGTGTGTGAGAGACTGTCCTGTGTGTGTGTGAGAGAGACTGTCCTGTGTGTGTGTGTGAGAGACTGTCCTGTGTGTGTGAGAGACTGTCCTGTGTGTGTGAGAGACTGTCCTGTGTGTGTGTGTGAGAGAGACTGTCCTGTGTGTGTGAGAGACTGTCCTGTGTGTGTGAGAGACTGTCCTGTGTGTGTGTGTGAGAGACTGTCCTGTGTGTGTGTGAGAGAGACTGTCCTGTGTGTGTGTGTGAGAGACTGTCCTGTGTGTGTGTGTGAGAGACTGTCCTGTGTGTGTGTGTGAGAGACTGTCCTGTGTGTGTGTGTGAGAGACTGTCCTGTGTGTGTGTGTGAGAGACTGTCCTGTGTGTGTGTGTGAGAGACTGTCCTGTGTGTGTGTGTGAGAGACTGTCCTGTGTGTGTGTGTGAGAGACTGTCCTGTGTGTGTGAGAGACTGTCCTGTGTGTGTGAGAGACTGTCCTGTGTGTGTGAGAGACTGTCCTGTGTGTGTGTGAGAGACTGTCCTGTGTGTGTGAGAGACTGTCCTGTGTGTGAGAGACTGTCCTGTGTGTGTGTGTGAGAGACTGTCCTGTGTGTGTGTGTGTGAGAGACTGTCCTGTGTGTGTGTGAGAGACTGTCCTGTGTGTGTGTGAGAGACTGTCCTGTGTGTGTGTGTGTGAGAGACTGTCCTGTGTGTGTGTGAGAGACTGTCCTGTGTGTGTGAGAGACTGTCCTGTGTGTGAGAGACTGTCCTGTGTGTGTGTGTGAGAGACTGTCCTGTGTGTGTGTGTGAGAGACTGTCCTGTGTGTGTGTGTGAGAGACTGTCCTGTGTGTGTGAGAGACTGTCCTGTGTGTGTGAGAGACTGTCCTGTGTGTGTGAGAGACTGTCCTGTGTGTGTGTGAGAGACTGTCCTGTGTGTGTGTGAGAGAGACTGTCCTGTGTGTGTGTCTGAGAGACTGTCCTGTGTGTGTGTGAGAGACTGTCCTGTGTGTGTGTGAGAGAGACTGTCCTGTGTGTGTGTCTGAGAGACTGTCCTGTGTGTGTGTGTGAGAGAGACTGTCCTGTGTGTGTGTGTGTGAGAGACTGTCCTGTGTGTCTGAGAGACTGTCCTGTGTGTGTGAGAGACTGTCCTGTGTGTGTGAGAGACTGTCCTGTGTGTGTGAGAGACTGTCCTGTGTGTGTGTGAGAGACTGTCCTGTGTGTGTGTGAGAGACTGTCCTGTGTGTGTGTGAGAGAGACTGTCCTGTGTGTGTGTGTGAGAGACTGTCCTGTGTGTGTGAGAGACTGTCCTGTGTGTGTGAGAGACTGTCCTGTGTGTGTGAGAGACTGTCCTGTGAGTGTGAGAGACTGTCCTGTGTGTGTGTGTGAGAGAGACTGTCCTGTGTGTGTGTGAGAGACTGTCCTGTGTGTGTGTGTGAGAGACTGTCCTGTGTGTGTGTGTGAGAGACTGTCCTGTGTGTGAGAGAGACTGTCCTGTGTGTGTGAGAGACTGTCCTGTGTGTGTGAGAGACTGTCCTGTGTGTGTGAGAGACTGTCCTGTGTGTGTGAGAGACTGTCCTGTGTGTGTGAGAGACTGTCCTGTGTGTGTGTGAGAGACTGTCCTGTGTGTGTGTGAGAGACTGTCCTGTGTGTGTGTGAGAGAGACTGTCCTGTGTGTGTGTCTGAGAGACTGTCCTGTGTGTGTGAGAGAGACTGTCCTGTGTGTGAGAGACTGTCCTGCGTGTGAGAGACTGTCCTGCGTGTGAGAGACTGTCCTGTGTGTCTGAGAGACTGTCCTGTGTGTGTGTGTGAGAGACTGTCCTGTGTGTGTGAGACTGTCCTGTGTGTGTGAGAGACTGTCCTGTGTGTGTGAGAGACTGTCCTGTGTGTGTGAGAGACTGTCCTGTGTGTGTGAGAGACTGTCCTGCGTGTGAGAGACTGTCCTGTGTGTGTGAGAGACTGTCCTGTGTGTGTGAGAGACTGTCCTGTGTGTGTGAGAGACTGTCCTGTGTGTGTGTGTGTGAGAGACTGTCCTGTGTGTGTGAGAGACTGTCCTGTGTGTGTGAGAGACTGTCCTGTGTGTGTGTGTGAGAGACTGTCCTGTGTGTGTGTGAGAGAGACTGTCCTGTGTGTGTGAGAGACTGTCCTGTGTGTGTGAGAGACTGTCCTGTGTGTGTGAGAGACTGTCCTGTGTGTGTGAGAGACTGTCCTGTGTGTGTGTGAGAGAGACTGTCCTGTGTGTGTGTGTGTGAGAGACTGTCCTGTGTGTGTGTGTGTGAGAGACTGTCCTGTGTGTGTGAGAGACTGTCCTGTGTGTGTGTGAGAGAGACTGTCCTGTGTGTGTGTGTGAGAGAGACTGTCCTGTGTGTGTGTGTGTGAGAGACTGTCCTGTGTGTGTGTGTGTGTTAGAGACTGTCCTGTGTGTGTGTGTGAGAGACTGTCCTGTGTGTGTGTGTGAGAGACTGTCCTGTGTGTGTGTGTGTGAGAGACTGTCCTGTGTGTGTGAGAGACTGTCCTGTGTGTGTGAGAGAGACTGTCCTGTGTGTGTGAGAGAGACTGTCCTGTGTGTGTGTGTCTGAGAGACTGTCCTGTGTGTGTGAGAGACTGTCCTGTGTGTGTGAGAGACTGTCCTGTGTGTGTGTGAGAGAGACTGTCCTGTGTGTGTGTGTGTGAGAGACTGTCCTGTGTGTGTGTGAGAGACTGTCCTGTGTGTGTGAGAGACTGTCCTGTGTGTGTGAGAGACTGTCCTGTGTGTGTGAGAGAGACTGTCCTGTGTGTGTGTGAAGAGACTGTCCTGTGTGTGTGAGAGACTGTCCTGTGTGTGTGTGTGTCTGAGAGACTGTCCTGTGTGTGTGAGAGACTGTCCTGTGTGTGTGTGAGAGAGACTGTCCTGTGTGTGTGTGTGTGAGAGACTGTCCTGTGTGTGTGTGTCTGAGAGACTGTCCTGTGTGTGTGAGAGACTGTCCTGTGTGTGTGAGAGACTGTCCTGTGTGTGTGTGTGTGAGAGACTGTCCTGTGTGTGTGAGAGACTGTCCTGTGTGTGTGTGAGAGAGACTGTCCTGTGTGTATGTGTGTGAGAGACTGTCCTGTGTGTGTGAGAGACTGTCCTGTGTGTGTGAGAGACTGTCCTGTGTGTGTGAGAGACTGTCCTGTGTGTGTGTGAGAGAGACTGTCCTGTGTGTGTGTGTGTGAGAGACTGTCCTGTGTGTGTGTGTGTGAGAGACTGTCCTGTGTGTGTGTGTGTGAGAGACTGTCCTGTGTGTGTGTGTGAGAGAGACTGTCCTGTGTGTGTGAGAGACTGTCCTGTGTGTGTGTGAGAGAGACTGTCCTGTGTGTGTGTGTGAGAGAGACTGTCCTGTGTGTGTGTGTGTGAGAGACTGTCCTGTGTGTGTGTGTGTGAGAGACTGTCCTGTGTGTGTGTGTGAGAGACTGTCCTGTGTGTGTGTGTGTGAGAGACTGTCCTGTGTGTGTGTGAGAGACTGTCCTGTGTGTGTGTGAGAGAGACTGTCCTGTGTGTGTGTGTCTGAGAGACTGTCCTGTGTGTGTGTGAGAGAGACTGTCCTGTGTGTGTGAGAGACTGTCCTGTGTGTGTGTGAGAGACTGTCCTGTGTGTGTGTGAGAGAGACTGTCCTGTGTGTGTGTGAGAGAGACTGTCCTGTGTGTGTGAGAGACTGTCCTGTGTGTGTGTGAGAGAGACTGTCCTGTGTGTGTGTGTGTGAGAGAGACTGTCCTGTGTGTGTGTGTCTGAGAGACTCCTGTGTGTGTGTGTGAGAGACTGTCCTGTGTGTGTGTGAGAGAGAGACTGCCCTGTGTGTGTGTGTGTGTGAGAGACTGTCCTGTGTGTGTGTGTCTGAGAGACTGTCCTGTGTGTGTGAGAGACTGTCCTGTGTGTGTGTGAGAGAGACTGTCCTGTGTGTGTGTGTCTGAGAGACTGTCCTGTGTGTGTGTGTGAGAGACTGTCCTGTGTGTGTGTGAGAGAGAGACTGTCCTGTGTGTGTGTGTGTGTGAGACTGTCCTGTGTGTCTGTGTGAGAGACTGTCCTGTGTGTCTGAGAGACTGTCCTGTGTGTGTGTGTGTGTGTGAGAGACTGTCCTGTGTGTGTGTGTGAGAGACTGTCCTGTGTGTGTGTGTCTGAGAGACTGTCCTGTGTGTGTGTGTGTGTGAGAGACTGTCCTGTGTGTGTGTGTGAGAGACTGTCCTGTGTGTGTGTGTGAGAGACTGTCCTGTGTGTGTGTGTGAGAGACTGTCCTGTGTGTGTGTGAGAGAGACTGTCCTGTGTGTCTGAGAGACTGTCCTGTGTGTGTGTGTGTGAGAGACTGTCCTGTGTGTGTGTGTGAGAGAGACTGTCCTGTGTGTGTGTGTGTGAGAGACTGTCCTGTGTGTGTGTGTGTGAGAGACTGTCCTGTGTGTGTGTGTGTGAGAGACTGTCCTGTGTGTGTGTGTGTGAGAGACTGTCCTGTGTGTGTGTGTGAGAGAGACTGCCCTGTGTGTCTGAGAGACTGTCCTGTGTGTGTGTGTATGTGAGAGACTGTCCTGTGTGTGTGTGTGAGAGACTGTCCTGTGTGTGTGTGAGAGAGACTGTCCTGTGTGTGTGTGTGAGAGACTGTCTTGTGTGTGTGTGTGAGAGACTGTCTTGTGTGTGTGTGTGAGAGACTGTCCTGTGTGTGTGTGTGAGAGAGACTGCCCTGTGTGTCTGAGAGACTGTCCTGTGTGTGTGTGTGTGTGAGAGACTGTCCTGTGTGTGTGTGTGTGAGAGACTGTCCTGTGTGTGTGTGTGAGAGACTGTCCTGTGTGTGTGTGTCTGAGAGACTGTCCTGTGTGTGTGTGTGTGTGTGAGAGAGACTGTCCTGTGTGTGTGTGTGAGAGACTGTCCTGTGTGTGTGTGTGTGAGAGACTGTCCAGTGTGTGTGTGTGAGAGACTGTCCTGTGTGTCTGAGAGACTGTCCTGTGTGTGTGTGAGAGACTGTCCTGTGTGTGTGTGAGAGAGACTGTCCTGTGTGTCTGAGAGACTGTCCTGTGTGTGTGTGTGAGAGAGACTGTCCTGTGTGTGTGTGTGTGAGAGACTGTCCTGTGTGTGTGTGTGAGAGACTGTCCTGTGTGTGTGTGAGAGAGAGACTGCCCTGTGTGTCTGAGAGACTGTCCTGTGTGTGTGTGTGTGTGAGAGACTGTCCTGTGTGTGTGAGAGACTGTCCTGTGTGTGTGTGTGTGAGAGCCTGTCCTGTGTGTGTGTGTGAGAGACTGTCCTGTGTGTGTGTGTGAGAGACTGCCCTGTGTGTCTGAGAGACTGTCCTGTGTGTGTGTGTGAGAGACTGTCCTGTGTGTGTGTGAGAGAGACTGTCCTGTGTGTGTGTGTGAGAGACTGTCCTGTGTGTGTGTGAGAGAGACTGTCCTGTGTGTGTGTGTGATTGACTGTCCTGTGTGTGTGTGTGAGAGACTGTCCTGTGTGTGTGTGTGTGAGAGACTGCCCTGTGTGTCTGAGAGACTTTCCTGTGTGTGTGTCTGAGAGACTGTCCTGTGTGTGTGTGTGAGAGACTGTCCTGTGTGTGTGTGTGAGAGACTGTCCTGTGTGTGTGTGTGAGAGACTGTCCTGTGTGTGTGTCTGAGAGACTGTCCTGTGTGTGTGTCTGAGAGACTGTCCTGTGTGTGTGTGAGAGACTGTCCTGTGTGTGTGTGAGAGACTGTCCTGTGTGTGTGTGTGTGAGAGACTGTCCTGTGTGTGTGTGTGAGAGACTGTCCTGTGTGTGTGTGTGTGAGAGACTGTCCTGTGTGTGTGTGTGAGAGACTGTCCTGTGTGTGTGTGTGAGAGACTGCCCTATGTGTCTGAGAGACTGTCCTGTGTGTGTGTCTGAGAGACTGTCCTGTGTGTGTGTGAGAGAGACTGTCCTGTGTGTGTGTGAGAGAGACTGTCCTGTGTGTGTGTGTGAGAGACTGTCCTGCGTGTGTGTGTGAGAGACTGTCCTGTGTGTGTGTGTGAGAGACTGTCCTGTGTGTGTGAGAGACTGTCCTGTGTGTCTGAGAGACTGTCCTGTGTGTGTGTGTGTGTGAGAGACTGTCCTGTGTGTGAGAGACTGTCCTGTGTGTGTGTGAGAGACTGTCCTGTGTGTGTGTGAGAGACTGTCCTGTGTGTGTGTGAGAGACTGTCCTGTGTGTGTGTGTGTGTGAGAGACTGTCCTGTGTGTCTGAGAGACTGTCCTGTGTGTCTGAGAGACTGTCCTGTGTGTGTGTGTGTGTGTGAGAGACTGTCCTGTGTGTGAGAGATTGTCCTGTGTGTGTGTGAGAGACTGTCCTGTGTGTGTGAGAGACTGTCCTGCGTGTGAGAGGTTGTCCTGTGTGTGTGTGAGAGACTGTCCTGTGTGTGTGTGAGAGCCTGTCCAGTGTGTGTGAGAGACTGTCCTGTGTGTGTGTGAGAGAGAGACTGTCCTGTGTGTGTGTGTGAGAGACTGTCCTGTGTGTGTCTGAGAGACTGTCCTGTGTGTGTCTGAGAGACTGTCCTGTGTGTGTGAGAGAGTCTGTCCCGTGTGTGTGTGAGAGACTGTCCCGTGTGTGTGTGTGTGAGAGGCTGTCCCGTGTGTGTGGGAGAGACTGTCCCGTGTGTGTGTGTGAGAGACTGTTGTGTGTGTGTGAGAGACTGTCCTGTGTGTGTGTGTGTGAGAGACTGTCCCGTGTGTGTGTAAGAGACTGTCCCGTGTGTGTGTGTGAGAGGCTGTCCCGTGTGTGTGGGAGAGACTGTCCCGTGTGTGTGTGTGAGAGACTGTCCCATGTGTGTGTGTGAGAGACTGTTGTGTGTGTGTGAGAGACTGTCCTGTGTGTGTGTGTGAGAGACTGTTGTGTGTGTGTGTGTGAGAGACTGTTGTGTGTGTGTGGGTGTGAGAGACTGTCCTGTGTGTGTGTGTGAGAGACTGTTGTGTGTGTGTGAGAGACTGTTGTGTGTGTGTGAGAGACTGTCCTGTGTGTGTGTGTGAGAGAGAGACTGTCCTGTGTGTGTGTGAGAGAGACTGTCCTGTGTGTGTGAGAGACTGTCCTGTGTGTGTGTGTGTGAGAGACTGTCCTGTGTGTGTGTGTGTGAGAGACTGTACTGTGTGTGTGTGTGTGAGACTGTCCCGTGTGTGTGTGTGTGAGACTGTCCTGTGTGTGTGTGAGAGACTGTCCCGTGTGTGTGTGAGAGAGACTGTCCCGTGTGTGTGTGAGAGAGACTGTCCTGTGTGTGTGTGTGAGAGAGACTGTCCTGTGTGTGTGTGAGAGACTGTCCTGTGTGTGTGTGTGAGAGACTGTCCTGTGTGTGTGTGAGAGACTGTCCCGTGTGTGTGTGAGAGAGACTGTCCTGTGTGTGTGTGTGAGAGACTGTCCCGTGTGTGTGAGAGAGACTGTCCTGTGTGTGTGAGAGACTGTCCCGTGTGTGTGTGAGAGAGACTGTCCTGTGTGTGTATGTGAGAGAGACTGTCCTGTGTGTGTGTGAGAGACTGTCCTGTGTGTGTGTGTGAGAGACTGTCCTGTGTGTGTGTGAGAGACTGTCCTGTGTGTGTGTGTGAGAGACTGTCCTGTGTGTGTGTGAGAGACTGTCCCGTGTGTGTGTGAGAGAGACTGTCCTGTGTGTGTGTGAGAGACTGTCCTGTGTGTGTGTGAGAGAGACTGTCCTGTGTGTGTGTGTGAGAGACTGTCCTGTGTGTGTGTGAGAGAGACTGTCCTGTGTGTGTGTGAGAGACTGTCCCGTGTGTGTGTGAGAGACTGTCCTGTGTGTGTGTGTGAGAGACTGTCCTGTGTGTGTGTGTGAGAGACTGTCCCGTGTGTGTGTGTGAGAGACTGACAAAGAAATGTACAGCACAGGAACAGGCCCTTCGGCCCTCCAAGCCCGTGCCGACCATGCTGCCCGACTAAACTACAATCTTCTACACTTCCTGGGTCTGTATCCCTCTATTCCCATCCTATTCATGTATTTGTCAAGATGCCCCTTAAATGTCCCTATCGTCCCTGCTTCCACTACCTCCTCCGGTAATGAGTTCCAGGCACCCACTACCCTCTGCGTAAAAAACTTGCCTCGTACATCTACTCTAAACCTTGCCCCTCTCACCTTAAACCTATGCCCCCTAGTAATTGACCCCTCTACCCTGGGGAAAAGCGTCTGACTATCCACTCTGTCTATGCCCCTCATAATTTTGTAGACCTCTATCAGGTCGCCCCTCAACCTCCTTCGTTCCAGTGAGAACAAACCGAGTTTATTCAACCGCTCCTCACAGCTAATGCCCTCCATACCAGGCAACATTCTGGTAAATCTCTTCTGCACCCTCTCTAAAGCCTCCACATCCTTCTGGTAGTGTGGCGACCAGAATTGAACACTATAGTCCAAGTGTGGCCGAACTAAGGTTCTATACAGCTGCAACATGACTTGCCAATTCTTATACTCAATGCCCCGGCCAATGAAGGCAAGCATGCCGTATGCCTTCTTGACTACCTTCTCCACCTGTGTTGCCCCTTTCAATGACCTGTGGACCTGTACTCCTAGATCTCTCTGACTGTCAATACTCTTGAGGGTTCTACCATTCACTGTATATTCCCTACCTGCATTAGACCTTCCAAAATGCATTACCTCACATTTGTCCGGATTAAACTCCATCTGCCATCTCTCCGCCCAAGTCTCCAGACAATCTAAATCCTGCTGTATCCTCAGACAGTCCTCATCGCTATCCGCAATTCCACCAACCTTTGTGTCGTCTGCAAACTTACTAATCAGACCAGTTACATTTTCCTCCAAATCATTTATATATATTACAAACAGCAAAGGTCCCAGCACTGATCCCTGTGGAACACCACTGGTCACATCCCTCCAATTAGAAAAGCATCCTTCCATTGCTACTCTTTGCCTTCTATGGCCTAGCCAGTTCTGTATCCACCTTGCCAGCTCACCCCTGATCCCGTGTGACTTCACCTTTTGTACTAGTCTACCATGAGGGACCTTATCAAAGGCCTTACTGAAGTCCATATAGACAACATCCACTGCCCTTCCTGCATCAATCATCTTAGTGACCTCCTCGAAAAACTCTATCAAGTTAGTGAGACACGACCTCCCCTTCACAAAACCGTGCTGCCTCTCACTAATACGTCCATTTGCTTCCAAATGGGAGTAGATCCTGTCTCGAAGAATTCTCTCCAGTAATTTCCCTACCATTGAAGTAAGGCTCACCGGCCAGTAGTTCCCGGGATTATCCCTGCTACCATTCTTTTTTTTTTTTATAAAATATTTTATTGAAACTTTTTGGTCAACCAACACAGTACATTGTGCATCCTTTACACATTATAACAACACAAATAACAATAACCTATTTTATAAACAAAAATTGAATAAATTATAAATAACAAAAATGAAAACTAACCCTAATTGGCAACTGCCTTGTCACAAGTAACACTCTCCAAAAATATAATTTAACAGTCCAATATATAATTATCTGTCGCAACGACCTATACATATTATACAGTATATATTAACAACCCTGAGAGTCCTTCTGGTTCCTCCCCCTCCCCCCCCCCCCTTCCCCCCCCCCCCCCCCCCCCACCCCCGATCCTGGGCTGCTGCTGCTGCCTTCTTTTTTCCATTCCATCTATCTTTCTGCGAGGTATTCGACGAACGGTTGCCACCGTCTGGTGAACCCTTGAGCCGACCCCCTTAGAACGAACTTAATCCGCTCTAGCTTTATAAACCCCGCCATGTCATTTATCCAGGTCTCCACCCCCGGGGGCTTGGCTTCTTTCCACATTAGCAATATCCTGCGCCGGGCTACTAGGGACGCAAAGGCCAAAACATCGGCCTCTCTCGCCTCCTGCACTCCCGGCTCTTGTGCAACCCCAAATATAGCCAACCCCCAGCTTGGTTCGACCCGGACCCCCACTACTTTTGAAAGCACCTTTGTCACCCCCATCCAAAACCCCTGTAGTGCCGGGCATGACCAAAACATATGGGTATGATTCGCTGGGCTTCTCGAGCACCTCGCACACGTATCCTCCACCCCAAAAAATTTACTGAGCCGTGCTCCAGTCATATGCGCCCTGTGTAATACCTTAAACTGAATCAGGCTTAGCCTGGCACACGAGGACGACGAGTTTACCCTGCTTAGGGCATCTGCCCACAGCCCCTCCTCGATCTCCTCCCCCAGCTCTTCTTCCCATTTCCCTTTTAGTTCATCTACCATAGTCTCCCCTTCGTCCCTCATTTCCCTATATATATCTGACACCTTACCATCCCCCACCCATGTCTTTGAGATCACTCTGTCCTGCACCTCTTGTGTCGGGAGCTGCGGGAATTCACTCACCTGTTGCCTCGCAAAAGCCCTCAGTTGCATATACCTGAATGCATTCCCTTGGGGCAACCCATATTTCTCGGTCAGCGCTCCCAGACTCGCGAACTTCCCATCCACAAACAGATCTTTCAGTTGCGTTATTCCTGCTCTTTGCCACATTCCATATCCCCCATCCATTCCCCCCGGGGCAAACCTATGGTTGTTTCTTATCGGGGACCCCCCCAAGGCTCCAGTCTTTCCCCTATGCCGTCTCCACTGTCCCCAAATCTTCAGTGTAGCCACCACCACCGGGCTTGTGGTGTAGTTCCTCGGTGAGAACGGCAATGGGGCTGTCACCATAGCCTGTAGGCTAGTCCCCCTACAGGACGCCCTCTCTAATCTCTTCCACGCCGCTCCCTCCTCCTCTCCCATCCACTTACTCACCATTGAAATATTAGCGGCCCAATAATACTCACTTAGGCTCGGTAGTGCCAGCCCCCCCCTATCCCTACTACGCTGTAAGAATCCCTTCCTCACTCTCGGGGTCTTCCCGGCCCACACAAAACCCATGATGCTCTTTTCAATCCTTTTTAAAAATGCCTTCGTGATCACCACCGGGAGGCACTGAAACACAAAGAGGAATCTCGGGAGGACCACCATCTTAACCGCCTGCACCCTCCCTGCCAGTGACAGGGATACCATATCCCATCTCTTGAAATCCTCCTCCATTTGTTCCACCAACCGCGTTAAATTTAACCTATGCAATGTGCCCCAATTCTTGGCTATCTGGATCCCCAGGTAACGAAAGTCCCTTGTTACCTTCCTCAACGGTAGGTCCTCTATTTCTCTACTCTGCTCCCCTGGATGCACCACAAACAACTCACTTTTCCCCATGTTCAATTTATACCCTGAAAAATCCCCAAACTCCCCAAGTATCCGCATTATTTCTGGCATCCCCTCCGCCGGGTCCGCCACGTATAGTAGCAAATCATCCGCATACAAAGATACCCGGTGTTCTTCTCCTCCTCTAAGTACTCCCCTCCACTTCTTGGAACCCCTCAACGCTATCGCCAGGGGCTCAATCGCCAGTGCAAACAATAATGGGGACAGAGGGCATCCCTGCCTTGTCCCTCTATGGAGCCGAAAATATGCAGATCCCCGTCCATTCGTGACCACGCTCGCCATCGGGGCCCTATACAACAGCTGCACCCATCTAACATACCCCTCTCCAAAACCAAATCTCCTCAACACCTCCCACAAATAATCCCACTCCACTCTATCAAATGCTTTCTCGGCATCCATCGCCACTACTATCTCCGTTTCCCCCTCTGGTGGGGCCCTCATCATTACCCCTAACAGCCTCCGTATATTCGTGTTCAGCTGTCTCCCCTTCACAAACCCAGTTTGGTCCTCGTGGACTACCCCCGGGACACATTCCTCTATTCTCATTGCCATTACCTTGGCCAGAATCTTGGCATCTACATTTAGGAGGGAAATAGGTCTATAAGACCCGCATTGTAGTGGGTCCTTTTCCTTCTTTAAGAGAAGCGATATCGTTGCTTCAGACATAGTCGGGGGCAGTTGTCCCCTTTCCTTTGCCTCATTAAAGGTCCTCGTCAGTACCGGGGCGAGCAAGTCCACATATTTTCTATAGAATTCGACTGGGAATCCATCCGGTCCCGGGGCCTTTCCCGCCTGCATGCTCCTAATTCCTTTCACCACTTCTTCTACCTCGATCTGTGCTCCCAGTCCCACCCTTTCCTGCTCTTCCACCTTGGGAAATTCCAGCCGATCCAAAAAGCCCATCATTCTCTCCCTCCCATCCAGGGGTTGAGCTTCATATAATTTTTTATAAAATGTCTTGAACACTCCATTCACTCTCTCCGCTCCCCGCTCCATCTCTCCTTCCTCATCCCTCACTCCCCCTATTTCCCTCGCTGCTCCCCTTTTCCTCAATTGGTGTGCCAGCAACCTGCTCGCCTTCTCCCCATATTCGTACTGTACACCCTGTGCCTTCCTCCATTGTGCCTCTGCAGTGCCCGTAGTCAGCAAGTCAAATTCTACATGTAGCCTTTGCCTTTCCCTGTACAGTCCCTCCTCCGGTGCTTCCGCATATTGTCTGTCCACCCTCAAAAGTTCTTGCAGCAACCGCTCCCGTTCCTTACTCTCCTGCTTCCCTTTATGTGCCCTTATTGATATCAGCTCTCCTCTAACCACCGCCTTCAGCGCCTCCCAGACCACTCCCACCTGAACCTCCCCATTATCATTGAGTTCCAAGTACTTTTCAATGCACCCCCTCACCCTTAGACACACCCCCTCATCTGCCATTAGTCCCATGTCCATTCTCCAGGGTGGGCGCCCTCCTGTTTCCTCCCCTATCTCCAAGTCTACCCAGTGTGGAGCGTGATTCGAAATGGCTATAGCCGTATACTCCGTTCCCCTCACCTTCGGGATCAACGCCCTTCCCAGCACAAAAAAGTCTATTCGCGAGTAGACTTTATGGACATAGGAGAAAAACGAGAACTCCTTACTCCTAGGTCTGCTAAATCTCCACGGGTCTACACCTCCCATCTGCTCCATAAAATCTTTAAGTACCTTGGCTGCTGCCGGCCTCCTTCCAGTCCTGGACTTCGACCTATCCAGCCCTGGTTCCAACACCGTATTAAAATCTCCCCCCATTATCAGCTTTCCCATCTCTAGGTCCGGAATGCGTCCTAGCATCCGCCTCATAAAATTGGCATCATCCCAGTTCGGGGCATATACGTTTACCAAAACCACCGTCTCCCCCTGTAGTTTGCCACTCACCATCACGTATCTGCCCCCGTTATCCGCCACTATAGTCTTTGCCTCGAACACTACCCGCTTCCCCACTAATATAGCCACCCCCCTGTTTTTCGCATCCAGCCCCGAATGGAACACCTGCCCCACCCATCCTTTGCGCAACCTAACCTGACCTATCAGTTTCAGGTGCGTTTCCTGTAACATGACCACATCTGCTTTAAGTTTCTTAAGGTGTGCGAGTACCCGTGCCCTCTTTATCGGCCCGTTCAGCCCTCTCACGTTCCACGTGATCAGCCGGGTTGGGGGGCTTCCTACCCCCCCCCCCCTTGTCGATTAGCCATCCCCTTTTTCCAGCTCCTCACCCGGTTCCCACGCAGCTGTCTCTCCCCCAGGCGGTGCCCCCCCGCCCATCCCCTCCCATACCAGCTCCCCCCTCTCCCCAGCAGCAGCAACCCAGTAATTCCCCCCTCCCACCCCCCCCCGCTAGATCCCCCGCTAGCGTAATTACTCCCCCCATGTTGCTCCCAGAAGTCAGCAAACTCTGGCCGACCTCGGCTTCCCCCCGTGACCTCGGCTCGCACCGTGCGACGCCCCCTCCTTCCTGCTTCTCTATTCCCGCCATGATTATCATAGCGCGGGAACCAAGCCCGCGCTTCTCCCTTGGCCCCGCCCCCAATGGCCAACGCCCCATCTCCTCCACCTCCCCTACTCCCCCATCACCACCTGTGGAAGAGAGAAAAGTTACCACATCGCAGGATTAGTACATAAAACTCCTCTTTCCCCCCTTTTTAACCCCCCTCTTCGCCCCCCACATTCGCCCCACCACTTTGTTCAAACGTTCTTTTTAATAACCCGCTCATTCCAGTTTTTCTTCCACAATAAAAGTCCACGCTTCATCCGCCGTCTCAAAGTAGTGGTGCCTCCCTCGATATGTGACCCACAGTCTTGCCGGTTGCAGCATTCCAAATTTTATCTTCTTTTTGTGAAGCACCGCCTTGGCCCGATTAAAGCTCGCCCTCCTTCTCGCCACCTCCGCACTCCAGTCTTGATAAACGCGGATCACCGCGTTCTCCCATTTACTGCTCCGAGTTTTCTTTGCCCATCTAAGGACCATTTCTCTATCCTTAAAACGGAGGAATCTCACCACTATGGCTCTGGGAATTTCTCCTGCTCTCGATCCTCGCGCCATCACTCGGTATGCTCCCTCCACCTCCAGCGGACCCGCCGGGGCCTCCGCTCCCATTAACGAGTGCAGCATCGTGCTCACATATGCCCCGACGTCCGCTCCCTCCGCACCTTCAGGAAGACCAAGAATCCTCAGGTTGTTCCTCCTTGCGTTGTTCTCCAGTGCCTCCAACCTCTCCACACATCGTTTCTGATGTGCCTCATGCGTCTCCGTCTTCACCACCAGGCCCTGTATGTCGTCCTCATTCTCGGCTGCCTTTGCCTTCACGACCCGAAGCTCCCGCTCCTGGGTCTTTTGTTCCTCCTTTAGCCCTTCGATCGCCTGTAGTATCGGGGCCAACAGCTCTTTCTTCATTTCCTTTTTGATCTCTTCCACACAGCATTTCAAGAACTCTTGTTGTTCAGGGCCCCATGTTAAACTGCCACCTTCCGACGCCATCTTGGTTTTTGCTTGCCTTCCTTGCCACTGTTCTAAAGGATCCACTGCAATCCGGCCACTTTCTCCTCCTTTTTCCATCCGTATCCAGGGGGGATTCCCTTCTGGTTTACCGCACAGTGTTTTTAGCCGTCAAAATTGCCGTTGGGGCTCCTATCAAGAGCCCAAAAGTCCGTTTCACCGGGAGCTGCCGAAACGTGCGACTCAGCTGGTCATCGCCGCACCCGGAAGTCCCACTGCTACCCTTCTTAAACAGAGGAACAACATTGGCTATTCTCCAGTCCTCCGGGACATCCCCTGAAGACAGCGAGGATCCAAAGATTTCTGTCAAGGCCTCAGCAATTTCCTCTCCAGCCTCCTTCAGTATTCTGGGGTAGATCCCATCAGGCCCTGGGGACTTATCTACCTTAATATTTTTTAAGACACCCAACACCTCGTCTTTTTGGATCACAATGTGACCCAGGCTATCTACACACCCTTCTCCAGACTCAACATCTACCAATTCCTTCTCTTTGGTGAATACTGATGCAAAGTATTCATTTAGTACCTCGCCCATTTCCTCTGGCTCCACACATAGATTCCCTTGCCTATCCTTCAGTGGGCCAACCCTTTCCCTGGCTACCCTCTTGCTTTTTATGTACGTGTAAAAAGCCTTGGGATTTTCCTTAACCCTATTTGCCAATGACTTTTCGTGACCCCTTTTAGCCCTCCTGACTCCTTGCTTAAGTTCCTTCCTACTTTCCTTATATTCCACTCAGGTTTCGTCTGTTCCCAGCCTTTTAGCCCTGACAAATGCCTCCTTTTTCTTTTTGACGAGGCCTTCAATATCTCTCGTTATCCAAGGTTCCCGAAAAATGCCGTATTTATCCTTCTTCTTCACAGGAACATGCTGGTCCTGAATTCCTTTCAACTGCCACTTGAAAGCCTCCCACATGTCAGATGATGATTTGCCCTCAAACATCCGCCCCCAATCTAGGTTCATCAGTTCCCGCCTAATATTGTTAGAATTAGCCTTCCCCCAATTTAGCACATTCATCCTAGGACCACTCTTATCCTTGTCCACCAGTACTTTAAAACTTACTGAATTGTGGTCACTGTTACCAAAATGCTCCCCTACTGAAACTTCTACCACCTGGCCGGGCTGTGTGAGAGAGAGAGAGACTGTACTGTGTGTGTGAGAGAGGGAGTGTACTGTGTGTGTGTGTGTGTGTGTGTGTGTGTGTGTGAGAGAGAGAGAGAGAGAGAGAGACTGTACTGTGTGTGTGTGAGAGAGAGAGAGACTGTACTGTGTGTGAGAGAGAGAGAGAGACTGTACTGTGTGTGTGAGAGAGAGAGACTGTACTGTGTGTGTGAGAGAGAGAGAGACTGTACTGTGTGTGAGAGAGAGAGAGACTGTACTGTGTGTGTGAGAGAGAGACTGTACTGTGTGTGTGAGAGAGAGAGACTGTACTGTGTGTGTGTGTGAGAGAGAGAGTGTACTGTGTGTGTGTGTGAGAGAGACTACTGTGTGTGTGAGAGAGAGACTGTACTGTGTGTGTGTGAGACTGTACTGTGTGTGTGTGAGAGAGACTGTACTGTGTGTGTGTGTGTGTGAGACTACTGTGTGTGAGAGAGAGAGACTGTACTGTGTGTGAGAGAGAGAGACTGTACTGTGTGTGAGAGAGAGAGACTGTACTGTGTGTGAGAGAGAGACTGTACTGTGTGTGTGAGAGAGACTACTGTGTGTGTGAGAGAGACTACTGTGTGTGTGAGAGAGACTGTACTGTGTGTGTGTGTGTGTGTGTGTGTGAGAGACTGTACTGTGTGTGTGAGAGACTGTACTGTGTGTGTGAGAGACTGTACTGTGTGTGTGTGTGTGAGAGACTGTACTGTGTGTGTGAGAGACTGTACTGTATGTGTGTGTGAGAGAGACTACTGTGTGTGTGTGTGTGTGTGTGAGAGAGACTGTACTGTGTGTGAGAGACTGTACTGTGTGTGAGAGACTGTACTGTATGTGTGTGTGAGAGACTGTACTGTATGTGTGTGTCTGCCCCGTGTCTCATTGTTGCTTTTGTGTGAGGGTTTGTGTTTGTGTTGACAGGGAGATTCCTGTGTGCCTCCAGCAGACTGTCCATGTCACCATAACGGCCGCCAGTACCAGAGGAATCAGACCATCGAGAAGGATTGCAACGAATGGTAACTGTCCTGCTCCTTGACAGGGTGAATTCATTTGGGGAAGTGTCCCTGTAGAGGGGCAGCAGGAAGAGAGCAGGCGAAATGGCCTCCCAGTGTGTGAGCCACCGATGCAGAGAATTACACCCCCCACCTCCCCATTGTTAGTCCCCCTCCCTGTGCAGACTCCGCACAGACAGTGTCCCAAGCCGGGAATTGAACCTGGGACCCTGGAGCTGTGAAGCAGCTGTGCTAACCACTGCGCTGCCGTGCCACAGGATCTTTGCTCATTATTTACCGCTTTCAAATTGGGAATCCCGATTGGTCAACTTCTGATCACCGCTCCCTGGAGTCAATAAAGGTCAAGCGGGAACATTGGCGCACTTTCAGTTTTACCCGAGCCCCCGCTTGCAGAAGGGAAAAAAAGTGTTTGTGAACGAGTCAGGCGTGCCTCTCCCGGCACAGGCAAGACAGGCAAACCTGTTGGCCGGCCGTAAACAATAAGACCCTAAGACACAGGAGCAGAATTAGGCCACTCGGCCCATTGAGTCTGCTCCGCTATTCAATCATGGCTGATATTTTCTCATCCCCATTCTCCTGCCTTCTCCCCATAACCCCTGACCCCCTTATTAATCAAGAACCGATCTATCTCTGTCTTAAAGACACTCAGTGATTTGGCCTCCACAGCCTTCTGCGGCAAAGAGTTCCACAGATTCACCACCCTCTGGCTGAAGAAATTCCTCCTCATCTCTGTTTTAAAGGATCGTCCCTTTAGTCTGAGATGGTGTCCTCGGGTTCTAGTTTTTCCTACAAGTGGAAACATCCTCTCCACGTCCACTCTATCCAGGCCTCGCAGTATCCTGTAAGTTTCAATAAGATCCCCCCTCATCCTTCTAAACTCCAACGAGTACAGACCCAGAGTCCTCAACCGTTCCTCATACAACAAGCTCTTCATTCCAGGGATCATTCTTGTGAACCTCCTCTGGACCCTTTCCAAGGCCAGCATATCCTTCCTTTGATACGGGGCCCAGAACTGCTCACAATACTCCAAATGGGGTCTGACCAGAGCCTTATACATCGGACTCGAAACGTTCGCTCTTTTCTCTCCCTACAGATGCTGCCGGACCTGCTGAGATTTTCCAGCATTTTCTCTTTGGTTTCAGATTCCAGAATCCGCAGTAATTTGCTTTTATCCACACATTCCTTTTCTTGGGATCCACTACCAACCTGGGGCGGGGTTCTTTGCCCCCCCCCCCCCCCCCCCCCCCCGCAGGGCCTGAGAATCGGCGGGGGGGGCGGCGTGAATCCCGCCCCACTGGGGATTTGCCAGGGCGGGAATCGCGGTGCGCTGGTCGTCCCCGCCGGATAGCGGAGAATCCCACCCCTGATTTTCCCAGTCCACCTGCATATTGAAGTCCCCCATGATTATTGTGATATTGCCTTTTTTACAGCCTTTTCTATCTCCTGATTTATTTTCTGCCTCACGGGGCCCGTACATAACTCCCATCAGGGTCTTTTTACCGTTGCGATTCCTCAACTCTACCCACAGAGATTCTGTGCCTTCTGACCCAATATCGCTCCTTGCTATCGATTTAACTTCATTCCTGACTAACAGTGCAACTCGGAGGTTATCAGTTGCATTGATAGTCTGCTGTGAGTTGACACTCTATCAGTCTAACTGATAACCTCCGACTGGCCTGACCAGACTAACTTTACCTCATGGTGATAGTGCTCACTGGCTTGTGCACTCTGACTATCTCAGTCGCTGTGTCCTGTAGAGAGAGGGAGAGTCTTAATGCCCTGTGTGCTTTCTAGTGGTGGTGTCCTGTCTGGTGATTGGTTGTTCTGTGTCGTGTGTGTTCATTGGTTATCCTGTGTGTCAATCACTGCCTGTCTGCATCTCATTATATACATGAGTGGATATTATGACAGGTCCCAGGTTCGATTCCCCGCTGGGTCACTGTCTGTGCGGAGTCTGCACGTCCCCCCTATGTCTGCGTGGGTTTCCTCCGGGTGCTCCGGTTTCCTCCCACAGTCCAAAGAGGTGCAGGTTAGGTGGAATGGCCGTGATAGGGTTAGGGTTAGGGTTAGGGCTGTGAGGCAGCAGTGCTAACCGCCGTGCTCTCCGGGACCCTGGCGCTGTGAGGCAGCAGTGCTAACCGCCGTGCTCTCCGGGACCCTGGCGCTGTGAGGCAGCAGTGCTAACCGCCGTGCTCTCCGGGACCCTGGCGCTGTGAGGCAGCAGTGCTAACCGCCGTGCCTCCCGGGACCCTGGCGCTGTGAGGCAGCAGTGCTAACCGCCGTGCTGCCCGGGACCCTGGCGCTGTGAGGCAGCAGTGCTAACCGCCGTGCTCTCCGGGACCCTGGTGCTGTGAGGCAGCAGTGCTAACCGCCGTGCTCTCCGGGACCCTGGCGCTGTGAGGCAGCAGTGCTAACCGCCGTGCTCTCCGGGACCCTGGCACTCTGAGGCAGCAGTGCTAACCGCCGTGCTCTCCGGGACCCTGGTGCTGTGAGGCAGCAGTGCTAACCGCCGTGCTCTCTGGGACCCTGGCGCTGTGAGGCAGCAGTGCTAACCGCTGTGCCGCCCGGGACCCTGGCGCTGTGAGGCAGCAGTGCTAACCGCCGTGCCGCCCGGGACCCTGGCACTGTGAGGCAGCAGTGCTAACCGCCGTGCTCTCCGGGACCCTGGCGCTGTGAGGCAGCAGTGCTAACCGCCGTGCTCTCCGGGACCCTGGCGCTGTGAGGCAGCAGTGCTAACCGCCGTGCTGCCCTGGACCCTGGCCCTGTGAGGCAGCAGTGCTAACCGCCGTGCTGCCCGGGACCCTGGCACTGTGAGGCAGCAGTGCTAACCGCCGTGCTCTCCGGGACCCTGGCGCTGTGAGGCAGCAGTGCTAACCGCCGTGCTGCCCGGGACCCTGGCGCTGTGAGGCAGCAGTGCTAACCGCCGTGCTGCCCGGGACCCTGGCACTGTGAGGCAGCAGTGCTAACCGCCGTGCTGCCCGGGACCCTGGCGCTGTGAGGCAGCAGTGCTAACCGCCGTGCCTCCCGGGACCCTGGCGCTGTGAGGCAGCAGTGCTAACCGCCGTGCCGCCCGGGACCCTGGCGCTGTGAGGCAGCAGTGCTAACCGCCGTGCTGCCCGGGACCCTGGCCCAGTGAGGCAGCAGTGCTAACCGCCGTGCGGCCCGGGACCCTGGCGCTGTGAGGCAGCAGTGCTAACCGCCGTGCTCTCCGGGACCCTGGCGCTGTGAGGCAGCAGTGCTAACCGCCGTGCTCTCCGGGACCCTGGCGCTGTGAGGCAGCAGTGCTAACCGCCGTGCCGCCCGGGACCCTGGCGCTGTGAGGCAGCAGTGCTAACCGCCGTGCTCTCCGGGACCCTGGCGCTGTGAGGCAGCAGTGCTAACCGCCGTGCCGCCCGGGACCCTGGCGCTGTGAGGCAGCAGTGCTAACCGCCGTGCCGCCCGGGACCCTGGCACTGTGAGGCAGCAGTGCTAACCGCCGTGCTCTCCGGGACCCTGGCGCTGTGAGGCAGCAGTGCTAACCGCCGTGCTGCCCGGGACCCTGGCGCTGTGAGGCAGCAGTGCTAACCGCCGTGCCGCCCGGGACCCTGGCGCTGTGAGGCAGCAGTGCTAACCGCCGTGCTCTCCGGGACCCTGGTGCTGTGAGGCAGCAGTGCTAACCGCCGTGCTGCCCGGGACCCTGGCTGTGAGGCAGCAGTGCTAACCGCCGTGCTCTCCGGGACCCTGGCGCTGTGAGGCAGCAGTGCTAACCGCCGTGCTCTCCGGGACCCTGGCGCTGTGAGGCAGCAGTGCTAACCGCCGTGCTCTCCGGGACCCTGGCGCTGTGAGGCAGCAGTGCTAACCGCCGTGCTCTCCGGGACCCTGGCGCTGTGAGGCAGCAGTGCTAACCGCCGTGCTCTCCGGGGCCCTGGCGCTGTGAGGCAGCAGTGCTAACCGCCGTGCTGCCCGGGACCCTGGCGCTGTGAGGCAGCAGTGCTAACCGCCGTGCTCTCCGGGGCCCTGGCGCTGTGAGGCAGCAGTGCTAACCGCCGTGCTCTCCGGGACCCTGGCGCTGTGAGGCAGCAGTGCTAACCGCCGTGCTCTCCGTGACCCTGGCACTGTGAGGCAGCAGTGCTAACCGCCGTACTCTCCGGGACCCTGGCGCTGTGAGGCAGCAGTGCTAACCGCCGTGCCGTCGGGACCCTGGCACTGTGAGGCAGCAGTGCTAACCGCCGTGCTGCCCGGGACCCTGGCGCTGTGAGGCAGCAGTGCTAACCGCCGTGCTCTCCGGGACCCTGGCGCTGTGAGGCAGCAGTGCTAACCGCCGTGCGGCCCGGGACCCTGGCGCTGTGAGGCAGCAGTGCTAACCGCCGTGCTCTCCGGGACCCTGGCGCTGTGAGGCAGCAGTGCTAACCGCCGTGCTCTCCGGGACCCTGGCGCTGTGAGGCAGCAGTGCTAACCGCCGTGCGGCCCGGGACCCTGGCGCTGTGAGGCAGCAGTGCTAACCGCCGTGCCTCCCGGGACCCTGGCCCTGTGAGGCAGCAGTGCTAACCGCCGTGCTGCCCGGGACCCTGGCCCTGTGAGGCAGCAGTGCTAACCGCCGTGCTCTCCGGGACCCTGGCGCTGTGAGGCAGCAGTGCTAACCGCCGTGCTCTCCGGGACCCTGGCGCTGTGAGGCAGCAGTGCTAACCGCCGTGCTCTCCGCGACCCGGGCTCTGTGAGGCAGCAGTGCTAACCGCCGTGCTCTCCGGGACCCTGGCGCTGTGAGGCAGCAGTGCTAACCGCCGTGCTGCCCGGGACCCTGGCGCTGTGAGGCAGCAGTGCTAACCGCCGTGCCTCCCCGGGACCCTGGCGCTGTGAGGCAGCAGTGCTAACCGCCGTGCTGCCCGGGACCCTGGCCCTGTGAGGCAGCAGTGCTAACCGCCGTGCTCTCCGGGACCCTGGCGCTGTGAGGCAGCAGTGCTAACCGCCATGCTGCCCGGGACCCTGGCGCTGTGAGGCAGCAGTGCTAACCGCCGTGCTCTCCGGGACCCTGGCGCTGTGAGGCAGCAGCGCTAACCGCCGTGCTCTCCGGGACCCTGGCGCTGTGAGGCAGCAGTGCTAACCGCCGTGCTGCCCGGGACCCTGGCGCTGTGAGGCAGCAGTGCTAACCGCCGTGCTCTCCGGGACCCTGGCGCCGTGAGGCAGCAGTGCTAACCGCCGTGCTCTCCGGGACCCTGGCGCTGTGAGGCAGCAGTGCTAACCGCCGTGCTGCCCGGGACCCTGGCCCTGTGAGGCAGCAGTGCTAACCGCCGTGTCGCCCGGGACCCTGGCGCTGTGAGGCAGCAGTGCTAACCGCCGTGCTGCCCGGGACCCTGGTGCTGTGAGGCAGCAGTGCTAACCGCCGTGCTGCCCGGGACCCTGGCTCTGTGAGGCAGCAGTGCTAACCGCCGTGCTCTCCGGGACCCTGGCGCTGTGAGGCAGCAGTGCTAACCGCCGTGCTCTCCGGGACCCTGGTGCTGTGAGGCAGCAGTGCTAACCGCCGTGCTCTCCGGGACCCTGGCACTGTGAGGCAGCAGTGCTAACCGCCGTGCTCTCCGGGACCCTGGCGCTGTGAGGCAGCAGTGCTAACCGCCGTGCTCTCCGGGACCCTGGCACTGTGAGGCAGCAGTGCTAATCGCCGTGCTCTCCGGGACCCTGGCGCTGTGAGGCAGCAGTGCTAACCGCCATGCTGCCCGGGACCCTGGCGCTGTGAGGCAGCAGTGCTAACCGCCGTGCTCTCCGGGACCCTGGCGCTGTGAGGCAGCAGTGCTAATCGCCGTGCTCTCCGGGACCCTGGCACTGTGAGGCAGCAGTGCTAACCGCCGTGCTCTCCGGGACCCTGGCGCTGTGAGGCAGCAGTGCTAACCGCCGTGCCGCCCGGGACCCTGGCACTGTGAGGCAGCAGTGCTAACCGCCGTGCTCTCCGGGACCCTGGCGCTGTGAGGCAGCAGTGCTAACCGCCGTGCTCTCCGGGACCCTGGCGCTGTGAGGCAGCAGTGCTAACCGCCGTGCTCTCCGGGACCCTGGCGCTGTGAGGCAGCAGTGCTAACCGCCGTGCGGCCCGGGACCCTGGCGCTGTGAGGCAGCAGTGCTAACCGCCGTGCTGCCCGGGACCCTGGCGCTGTGAGGCAGCAGTGCTAACCGCCGTGCTGCCCGGTCCCTGGCGCTGTGAGGCAGCAGTGCTAACCGCCGTGCTCTCCGGGACCCTGGCGCTGTGAGGCAGCAGTGCTAACCGCCGTGCGGCCCGGGACCCTGGCGCTGTGAGGCAGCAGTGCTAACCGCCGTGCTGCCCGGGACCCTGGCGCTGTGAGGCAGCAGTGCTAACCGCCGTGCTCTCCGGGACCCTGGCGCTGTGAGGCAGCAGTGCTAACCGCCGTGCTCTCCGGGACCCTGGCGCTGTGAGGCAGCAGTGCTAACCGCCGTGCTCTCCGGGACCCTGGCGCTGTGAGGCAGCAGTGCTAACCGCCGTGCTCTCCGGGACCCTGGCACTGTGAGGCAGCAGTGCTAACCGCCGTGCTCTCCGGGACCCTGGCGCTGTGAGGCAGCAGTGCTAACCGCCGTGCTCTCCGGGACCCTGGCGCTGTGAGGCAGCAGTGCTAACCGCCGTGCCGCCCGGGACCCTGGCACTGTGAGGCAGCAGTGCTAACCGCCGTGCTGCCCGGGACCCTGGCGCTGTGAGGCAGCAGTGCTAACCGCCGTGCTGCCCGGGACCCTGGCGCTGTGAGGCAGCAGTGCTAACCGCCGTGCTCTCCGGGACCCTGGCGCTGTGAGGCAGCAGTGCTAACCGCCGTGCTCTCCGGGACCCTGGCGCTGTGAGGCAGCAGTGCTAACCGCCGTGCTCTCCGGGACCCTGGCGCTGTGAGGCAGCAGTGCTAACCGCCGTGCTCTCCGGGACCCTGGCGCTGTGAGGCAGCAGTGCTAACCGCCGTGCTCTCCGGGACCCTGGCACTGTGAGGCAGCAGTGCTAACCGCCGTGCTCTCCGGGACCCTGGCGCTGTGAGGCAGCAGTGCTAACCGCCGTGCTCTCCGGGACCCTGGCGCTGTGAGGCAGCAGTGCTAACCGCCGTGCCGCCCGGGACCCTGGCACTGTGAGGCAGCAGTGCTAACCGCCGTGCTGCCCGGGACCCTGGCGCTGTGAGGCAGCAGTGCTAACCGCCGTGCTGCCCGGGACCCTGGCGCTGTGAGGCAGCAGTGCTAACCGCCGTGCTCTCCGGGACCCTGGCGCTGTGAGGCAGCAGTGCTAACCGCCGTGCTCTCCGGGACCCTGGCGCTGTGAGGCAGCAGTGCTAACCGCCGTGCTCTCCGGGACCCTGGCGCTGTGAGGCAGCAGTGCTAACCGCCGTGCCGCCCGGGACCCTGGCACTGTGAGGCAGCAGTGCTAACCGCCGTGCTCTCCGGGACCCTGGCGCTGTGAGGCAGCAGTGCTAACCGCCGTGCTCTCCGGGACCCTGGCGCTGTGAGGCAGCAGTGCTAACCGCCGTGCCTCCCGGGACCCTGGCGCTGTGAGGCAGCAGTGCTAACCGCCGTGCTCTCCGGGACCCTGGCGCTGTGAGGCAGCAGTGCTAACCGCCGTGCTGCCCGGGACCCTGGCGCTGTGAGGCAGCAGTGCCAACCGCCGTGCCTCCCGGGACCCTGGCGCTGTGAGGCAGCAGTGCTAACCGCCGTGCTCTCCGGGACCCTGGCGCTGTGAGGCAGCAGTGCTAACCGCCGTGCTCTCCGGGACCCTGGCGCTGTGAGGCAGCAGTGCTAACCGCCGTGCTCTCCGGGACCCTGGCGCTGTGAGGCAGCAGTGCTAACCGCCGTGCTCTCCGGGACCCTGGCACTGTGAGGCAGCAGTGCTAACCGCCGTGCTGCCCGGGACCCTGGCACTGTGAGGCAGCAGTGCTAACCGCCGTGCTCTCCGGGACCCTGGCACTGTGAGGCAGCAGTGCTAACCGCCGTGCTCTCCGGGACCCTGGTGCTGTGAGGCAGCAGTGCTAACCGCCGTGCTGCCCGGGACCCTGGCGCTGTGAGGCAGCAGTGCTAACCGCCGTGCTCTCCGGGACCCTGGCGCTGTGAGGCAGCAGTGCTAACCGCCGTGCTCTCCGGGACCCTGGCGCTGTGAGGCAGCAGTGCTAACCGCCGTGCTCTCCGGGACCCTGGCGCTGTGAGGCAGCAGTGCTAACCGCCGTGCTGCCCGGGACCCTGGCGCTGTGAGGCAGCAGTGCTAACCGCCGTGCTCTCCGGGACCCTGGCGCTGTGAGGCAGCAGTGCTAACCGCCGTGCCTCCCGGGACCCTGGCTCTGTGAGGCAGCAGTGCTAACCGCCGTGCCTCCCGGGACCCTGGCGCTGTGAGGCAGCAGTGCTAACCGCCGTGCTCTCCGGGACCCTGGCGCTGTGAGGCAGCAGTGCTAACCGCCGTGCTGCCCGGACCCTGGAGTTGTGAGGCAGCAGTGCTAACCGCCGTGCCTCCCGGGACCCTGGCGCTGTGAGGCAGCAGTGCTAACCGCCGTGCTCTCCGGGACCCTGGCGCTGTGAGGCAGCAGTGCTAACCGCCGTGCCGCCCGGGACCCTGGCGCTGTGAGGCAGCAGTGCTAACCGCCGTGCTCTCCGGGACCCTGGAGCTGTGAGGCAGCAGTGCTAACCGCCGTGCTGCCCGGACCCTGGAGTTGTGAGGCAGCAGTGCTAACCGCCGTGCTGCCCGGGACCCTGGAGCTGTGAGGCAGCAGTGCTAACCGCCGTGCTGCCCGGGACCCTGGCACTGTGAGGCAGCAGTGCTAACCGCCGTGCTGCCCGGGACCCTGGCGCTGTGAGGCAGCAGTGCTAACCGCCGTGCTGCCCGGGACCCTGGCGCTGTGAGGCAGCAGTGCTAACCGCCGTGCTCTCCGGGACCCTGGCGCTGTGAGGCAGCAGTGCTAACCGCCGTGCCGCCCGGGACCCTGGCGCTGTGAGGCAGCAGTGCTAACCGCCGTGTCGCCCGGGACCCTGGCACTGTGAGGCAGCAGTGCTAACCGCCGAGCTCTCCGGGACCCTGGCGCTGTGAGGCAGCAGTGCTAACCGCCGTGCTCTCCGGGACCCTGGCACTGTGAGGCAGCAGTGCTAACCGCCGTGCTGCCCGGGACCCTGGCACTGTGAGGCAGCAGTGCTAACCGCCGTGCTCTCCGGGACCCTGGC
The DNA here is from genome assembly GCF_047496885.1 of Scyliorhinus torazame. NCBI lineage: Eukaryota > Metazoa > Chordata > Chondrichthyes > Carcharhiniformes > Scyliorhinidae > Scyliorhinus > Scyliorhinus torazame. The sequence continues at coordinate 257,122,929 of NC_092717.1, read as the reverse complement.
GCTGTGAGGCAGCAGTGCTAACCGCCGTGCTCTCCGGGACCCTGGCGCTGTGAGGCAGCAGTGCTAACCGCCGTGCTCTCCGGGACCCTGGCGCTGTGAGGCAGCAGTGCTAACCGCCGTGCTCTCCGGGACCCTGGCGCTGTGAGGCAGCAGTGCTAACCGCCGTGCTGCCCGGGACCCTGGCGCTGTGAGGCAGCAGTGCTAACCGCCGTGCTGCCCGGGACCCTGGAGCTGTGAGGCAGCAGTGCTAACCGCCGTGCTCTCCGGGACCCTGGCGCTGTGAGGCAGCAGTGCTAACCGCCGTGCTCTCCGGGACCCTGGCGCTGTGAGGCAGCAGTGCTAACCGCCGTGCCGCCCGGGACCCTGGCGCTGTGAGGCAGCAGTGCTAACCGCCGTGCTCTCCGGGACCCTGGCGCTGTGAGGCAGCAGTGCTAACCGCCGTGCCTCCCGGGACCCTGGCGCTGTGAGGCAGCAGTGCTAACCGCCGTGCCTCCCGGGACCCTGGCGCTGTGAGGCAGCAGTGCTAACCGCCGTGCTCTCCGGGACCCTGGCACTGTGAGGCAGCAGTGCTAACCGCCGTGCTCTCCGGGACCCTGGCGCTGTGAGGCAGCAGTGCTAACCGCCGTGCTCTCTGGGACCCTGGCACTGTGAGGCAGCAGTGCTAACCGCCGTGCCGCCCGGGACCCTGGCGCTGTGAGGCAGCAGTGCTAACCGCCGTGCCTCCCGGGACCCTGGCGCTGTGAGGCAGCAGTGCTAACCGCCGTGCTCTCCGGGACCCTGGCACTGTGAGGCAGCAGTGCTAACCGCCGTGCTCTCCGGGACCCTGGCGCTGTGAGGCAGCAGTGCTAACCGCCGTGCTCTCTGGGACCCTGGCACTGTGAGGCAGCAGTGCTAACCGCCGTGCTGCCCGGGACCCTGGCGCTGTGAGGCAGCAGTGCTAACCGCCGTGCTGCCCGGGACCCTGGCCCTGTGAGGCAGCAGTGCTAACCGTCGTGCTCTCCGGGACCCTGGCGCTGTGAGGCAGCAGTGCTAACCGCCGTGCTGCCCGGGACCCTGGCGCTGTGAGGCAGCAGTGCTAACCGCCGTGCTGCCCGGGACCCTGGCACTGTGAGGCAGCAGTGCTAACCGCCGTGCTCTCCGGGACCCTGGCGCTGTGAGGCAGCAGTGCTAACCGCCGTGCCTCCCGGGACCCTGGCGCTGTGAGGCAGCAGTGCTAACCGCCGTGCTCTCCGGGACCCTGGCGCTGTGAGGCAGCAGTGCTAACCGCCGTGCTGCCCGGGACCCTGGCGCTGTGAGGCAGCAGTGCTAACCGCCGTGCCGCCTGGGACCCTGGCGCTGTGAGGCAGCAGTGCTAACCGCCGTGCCGCCCGGGACCCTGGCGCTGTGAGGCAGCAGTGCTAACCGCCGTCCTGCCCGGGACCCTGGCACTGTGAGGCAGCAGTGCTAACCGCCGTGCTCTCCGGGACCCTGGCGCTGTGAGGCAGCAGTGCTAACCGCCGTGCTCCCGGGACCCTGGCGCTGTGAGGCAGCAGTGCTAACCGCCGTGCTCTCCGGGACCCTGGCGCTGTGAGGCAGTAGTGCTAACCGCCGTGCTCTCCGGGACCCTGGCGGTGTGAGGCAGCATTGCTAACCGCCGTGCTCTCCGGGACCCTGGCGCTGTGAGGCAGCAGTGCTAACCGCCGTGCCGCCCGGGACCCTGGGCCTGTGAGGCAGCAGTGCTAACCGCAGTGCCCCCCGGGACCCTGGCGCTGTGAGGCAGCAGTGCTAACCGCCGTGCTCTCCGGGACCCTGGCGCTGTGAGGCAGCAGTGTTAACCGCCGTGCTCTCCGGGACCCTGGCGCTGTGAGGCAGCAGTGCTAACCGCCGTGCTCTCCGGGACCCTGGCGCTGTGAGGCAGCAGTGCTAACCGCCGTGCTGCCCGGGACCCTGGCGCTGTGAGGCAGCAGTGCTAACCGCCGTGCTCTCCGGGACCCTGGCGCTGTGAGGCAGCAGTGCTAACCGCCGTGCTCTCCGGGACCCTGGCGCTGTGAGGCAGCAGTGCTAACCGCCGTGCTCTCCGGGACCCTGGCACTGTGAGGCAGCAGTGCTAACCGCCGTGCTGCCCGGGACCCTGGCGCTGTGAGGCAGCAGTGCTAACCGCCGTGCTCTCCGGGACCCTGGCGCTGTGAGGCAGCAGTGCTAACCGCCGTGCTCTCCGGGACCCTGGCACTGTGAGGCAGCAGTGCTAATCGCCGTGCTCTCCGGGACCCTGGCACTGTGAGGCAGCAGTGCTAATCGCCGTGCTCTCCGGGACCCTGGCACTGTGAGGCAGCAGTGCTAACCGCCGTGCCGCCCCGGACCCTGTCGCTGTGAGGCAGCAGTGCTAACCGCCGTGCTGCCCGGGACCCTGGCGCTGTGAGGCAGCAGTGCTAACCGCCGTGCCGCCCCGGACCCTGTCGCTGTGAGGCAGCAGTGCTAACCGCCGTGCGGCCCGGGACCCTGGCGCTGTGAGGCAGCAGTGCTAACCGCCGTGCTGCCCGGGACCCTGGCGCTGTGAGGCAGCAGTGCTAACCGCCGTGCTCTCTGGGACCCTGGCGCTGTGAGGCAGCAGTGCTAACCGCCGTGCTCTCCGGGACCCTGGCGCTGTGAGGCAGCAGTGCTAACCGCCGTGCTCTCCGGGACCCTGGCGCTGTGAGGCAGCAGTGCTAACCGCCGTGCTGCCCGGGACCCTGGCACTGTGAGGCAGCAGTGCTAACCGCCGTGCTCTCCGGGACCCTGGCGCTGTGAGGCAGCAGTGCTAACCGCCGTGCTGCCCGGGACCCTGGCACTGAGGCAGCAGTGCTAACCGCCGTGACGCCCGGGACCCTGGCGCTGTGAGGCAGCAGTGCTAACCGCCGTGCCGCCCGGGACCCTGGTGCTGTGAGGCAGCAGTGCTAACCGCCGTGCTCTACGGGACCCTGGCGCTGTGAGGCAGCAGTGCTAACCGCCGTGCTCTCCGGGACCCTGGCGCTGTGAGGCAGCAGTGCTAACCGCCGTGCTCTCCGGGACCCTGGCGCTGTGAGGCAGCAGTGCTAACCGCCGTGCTCTCCGGGACCCTGGCACTGTGAGGCAGCAGTGCTAATCGCCGTGCTCTCCGGGACCCTGGCACTGTGAGGCAGCAGTGCTAATCGCCGTGCTCTCCGGGACCCTGGCACTGTGAGGCAGCAGTGCTAACCGCCGTGCCGCCCCGGACCCTGTCGCTGTGAGGCAGCAGTGCTAACCGCCGTGCTGCCCGGGACCCTGGCGCTGTGAGGCAGCAGTGCTAACCGCCGTGCCGCCCCGGACCCTGTCGCTGTGAGGCAGCAGTGCTAATCGCCGTGCTCTCCGGGACCCTGGCGCTGTGAGGCAGCAGTGCTAACCGCCGTGCTGCCCGGGACCCTGGCGCTGTGAGGCAGCAGTGCTAACCGCCGTGCTCTCTGGGACCCTGGCGCTGTGAGGCAGCAGTGCTAACCGCCGTGCTCTCCGGGACCCTGGCGCTGTGAGGCAGCAGTGCTAACCGCCGTGCCGCCCGGGACCCTGGCGCTGTGAGGCAGCAGTGCTAACCGCCGTGCTGCCCGGGACCCTGGCACTGTGAGGCAGCAGTGCTAACCGCCGTGCTCTCCGGGACCCTGGCGCTGTGAGGCAGCAGTGCTAACCGCCGTGCTGCCCGGGACCCTGGCACTGTGAGGCAGCAGTGCTAACCGCCGTGACGCCCGGGACCCTGGCGCTGTGAGGCAGCAGTGCTAACCGCCGTGACGCCCGGGACCCTGGCGCTGTGAGGCAGCAGTGCTAACCGCCGTGCTCTCCGGGACCCTGGCGCTGTGAGGCAGCAGTGCTAACCGCCGTGCCGCCCGGGACCCTGGTGCTGTGAGGCAGCAGTGCTAACCGCCGTGCTCTACGGGACCCTGGCGCTGTGAGGCAGCAGTGCTAACCGCCGTGCCGCCCGGGACCCTGGCGCTGTGAGGCAGCAGTGCTAACCGCCGTGCTGCCCGGGACCCTGGCACTGTGAGGCAGCAGTGCTAACCGCCGTGCTGCCCGGGACCCTGGCGCTGTGAGGCAGCAGTGCTAACCGCCGTGCTGCCCGGGACCCTGGCGCTGTGAGGCAGCAGTGCTAACCGCCGTGCTGCCCGGGACCCTGGCGCTGTGAGGCAGCAGTGCTAACCGCCGTGCTCTCCGGGACCCTGGCGCTGTGAGGCAGCAGTGCTAACCGCCGTGCTCTCCGGGACCCTGGCGCTGTGAGGCAGCAGTGCTAACCGCCGTGCTCTCCGGGACCCTGGCGCTGTGAGGCAGCAGTGCTAACCGCCGTGCTGCCCGGGACCCTGGCGCTGTGAGGCAGCAGTGCTAACCGCCGTGCTGCCCGGGACCCTGGCACTGTGAGGCAGCAGTGCTAACCGCCGTGCTCTCCGGGACCCTGGCGCTGTGAGGCAGCAGTGCTAACCGCCGTGCTCTCCGGGACCCTGGCGCTGTGAGGCAGCAGTGCTAACCGCCGTGCTCTCCGGGACCCTGGCGCTGTGAGGCAGCAGTGCTAACCGCCGTGCTCTCCGGGACCCTGGCGCTGTGAGGCAGCAGTGCTAACCGCCGTGCTCTCCGGGACCCTGGCGCTGTGAGGCAGCAGTGCTAACCGCCGTGCTGCCCGGGACCCTGGCGCTGTGAGGCAGCAGTGCTAACCGCCGTGCTCTCCGGGACCCTGGCACTGTGAGGCAGCAGTGCTAACCGCCGTGCTCTCCGGGACCCTGGCACTGTGAGGCAGCAGTGCTAACCGCCGTGCTCTCCGGGACCCTGGCGCTGTGAGGCAGCAGTGCTAACCGCCGTGCTCTCCGGGACCCTGGCGCTGTGAGGCAGCAGTGCTAACCGCCGTGCTGCCCGGGACCCTGGCGCTGTGAGGCAGCAGTGCTAACCGCCGTGCTCTCCGGGACCCTGGCGCTGTGAGGCAGCAGTGCTAACCGCCGTGCTCTCCGGGACCCTGGCACTGTGAGGCAGCAGTGCTAACCGCCGTGCTGCCCGGGACCCTGGCACTGTGAGGCAGCAGTGCTAACCGCCGTGCTCTCCGGGACCCTGGCGCTGTGAGGCAGAAGTGCTAACCGCCGTGCTGCCCGGGACCCTGGCGCTGTGAGGCAGCAGTGCTAACCGCCGTGCTCTCCGGGACCCTGGCGCTGTGAGGCAGCAGTGCTAACCGCCGTGCTGCCCGGGACCCTGGCGCTGTGAGGCAGCAGTGCTAACCGCCGTGCCGCCCGGGACCCTGGCGCTGTGAGGCAGCAGTGCTAACCGCCGTGCTCTCCGGGACCCTGGCGCTGTGAGGCAGCAGTGCTAACCGCCGTGCTCTCCGGGACCCTGGCGCTGTGAGGCAGCAGTGCTAACCGCCGTGCTCTCCGGGACCCTGGCGCTGTGAGGCAGCAGTGCTAACCGCCGTGCTGCCCGGACCCTGGCACTGTGAGGCAGCAGTGCTAACCGCCGTGCTCTCCGGGACCCTGGCGCTGTGAGGCAGCAGTGCTAACCGCCGTGCTGCCCGGGACCCTGGCACTGTGAGGCAGCAGTGCTAACCGCCGTGCTCTCCGGGACCCTGGCGCTGTGAGGCAGCAGTGCTAACCGCCGTGCTGCCCGGACCCTGGCACTGTGAGGCAGCAGTGCTAACCGCCGTGACGCCCGGGACCCTGGCGCTGTGAGGCAGCAGTGCTAACCGCCGTGACGCCCGGGACCCTGGCGCTGTGAGGCAGCAGTGCTAACCGCCGTGCTCTCCGGGACCCTGGCGCTGTGAGGCAGCAGTGCTAACCGCCGTGCTCTCCGGGACCCTGGCGCTGTGAGGCAGCAGTGCTAACCGCCGTGCTGCCCGGGACCCTGGCGCTGTGAGGCAGCAGTGCTAACCGCCGTGCTGCCCGGGACCCTGGCACTGTGAGGCAGCAGTGCTAACCGCCGTGCTGCCCGGGACCCTGGCGCTGTGAGGCAGCAGTGCTAACCGCCGTGCTGCCCGGGACCCTGGCCCTGTGAGGCAGCAGTGCTAACCGCCGTGCTCTCCGGGACCCTGGCGCTGTGAGGCAGCAGTGCTAACCGCCGTGCAGCCCGGGACCCTGGCGCTGTGAGGCAGCAGTGCTAACCGCCGTGACGCCCGGGACCCTGGCGCTGTGAGGCAGCAGTGCTAACCGCCGTGCTCTCCGGGACCCTGGCGCTGTGAGGCAGCAGTGCTAACCGCCGTGCTCTCCGGGACCCTGGCGCTGTGAGGCAGCAGTGCTAACCGCCGTGCTCTCCGGGACCCTGGCACTGTGAGGCAGCAGTGCTAACCGCCGTGCCGCCCGGGACCCTGGCGCTGTGAGGCAGCAGTGCTAACCGCCGTGCTGCCCGGACCCTGGAGTTGTGAGGCAGCAGTGCTAACCGCCGTGCTGCCCGGGACCCTGGCACTGTGAGGCAGCAGTGCTAACCGCCGTGCTGCCCGGGACCCTGGCGCTGTGAGGCAGCAGTGCTAACCGCCGTGCTGCCCGGGACCCTGGCGCTGTGAGGCAGCAGTGCTAACCGCCGTGCTCTCCGGGACCCTGGCGCTGTGAGGCAGCAGTGCTAACCGCCGTGCCGCCCGGGACCCTGGCGCTGTGAGGCAGCAGTGCTAACCGCCGTGTCGCCCGGGACCCTGGCACTGTGAGGCAGCAGTGCTAACCGCCGAGCTCTCCGGGACCCTGGCACTGTGAGGCAGCAGTGCTAACCGCCGTGCCTCCCGGGACCCTGGCACTGTGAGGCAGCAGTGCTAACCGCCGTGCTCTCCGGGACCCTGGCACTGTGAGGCAGCAGTGCTAACCGCCGTGCTGCCCGGGACCCTGGCACTGTGAGGCAGCAGTGCTAACCGCCGTGCTCTCCGGGACCCTGGCGCTGTGAGGCAGCAGTGCTAACCGCCGTGCTCTCCGGGACCCTGGCGCTGTGAGGCAGCAGTGCTAACCGCCGTGCTCTCCGGGACCCTGGCGCTGTGAGGCAGCAGTGCTAACCGCCGTGCTCTCCGGGACCCTGGCGCTGTGAGGCAGCAGTGCTAACCGCCGTGCTGCCCGGGACCCTGGCGCTGTGAGGCAGCAGTGCTAACCGCCGTGCTCTCCGGGACCCTGGCGCTGTGAGGCAGCAGTGCTAACCGCCGTGACGCCCGGGACCCTGGCGCTGTGAGGCAGCAGTGCTAACCGCCGTGCTCTCCGGGACCCTGGCGCTGTGAGGCAGCAGTGCTAACCGCCGTGCTGCCCGGGACCCTGGAGCTGTGAGGCAGCAGTGCTAACCGCCGTGCTCTCCGGGACCCTGGCGCTGTGAGGCAGCAGTGCTAACCGCCGTGCTCTCCGGGACCCTGGCGCTGTGAGGCAGCAGTGCTAACCGCCGTGCCGCCCGGGACCCTGGCGCTGTGAGGCAGCAGTGCTAACCGCCGTGCTCTCCGGGACCCTGGCGCTGTGAGGCAGCAGTGCTAACCGCCGTGCCTCCCGGGACCCTGGAGCTGTGAGGCAGCAGTGCTAACCGCCGTGCTCTCCGGGACCCTGGCACTGTGAGGCAGCAGTGCTAACCGCCGTGCTGCCCGGGACCCTGGCGCTGTGAGGCAGCAGTGCTAACCGCCGTGCTCTCCGGGACCCTGGCACTGTGAGGCAGCAGTGCTAACCGCCGTGCTCTCCGGGACCCTGGCGCTGTGAGGCAGCAGTGCTAACCGCCGTGCTCTCTGGGACCCTGGCACTGTGAGGCAGCAGTGCTAACCGCCGTGCTGCCCGGGACCCTGGCGCTGTGAGGCAGCAGTGCTAACCGCCGTGCTGCCCGGGACCCTGGCCCTGTGAGGCAGCAGTGCTAACCGTCGTGCTCTCCGGGACCCTGGCGCTGTGAGGCAGCAGTGCTAACCGCCGTGCCTCCCGGGACCCTGGCGCTGTGAGGCAGCAGTGCTAACCGCCGTGCTCTCCGGGACCCTGGCGCTGTGAGGCAGCAGTGCTAACCGCCGTGCTGCCCGGGACCCTGGCGCTGTGAGGCAGCAGTGCTAACCGCCGTGCCGCCTGGGACCCTGGCGCTGTGAGGCAGCAGTGCTAACCGCCGTGCCGCCCGGGACCCTGGCGCTGTGAGGCAGCAGTGCTAACCGCCGTCCTGCCCGGGACCCTGGCACTGTGAGGCAGCAGTGCTAACCGCCGTGCTCTCCGGGACCCTGGCGCTGTGAGGCAGCAGTGCTAACCGCCGTGCTCCCGGGACCCTGGCGCTGTGAGGCAGCAGTGCTAACCGCCGTGCTCTCCGGGACCCTGGCGCTGTGAGGCAGTAGTGCTAACCGCCGTGCTCTCCGGGACCCTGGCGGTGTGAGGCAGCAGTGCTAACCGCCGTGCTCTCCGGGACCCTGGCGCTGTGAGGCAGCAGTGCTAACCGCCGTGCCGCCCGGGACCCTGGGCCTGTGAGGCAGCAGTGCTAACCGCAGTGCCCCCCGGGACCCTGGCGCTGTGAGGCAGCAGTGCTAACCGCCGTGCTCTCCGGGACCCTGGCGCTGTGAGGCAGCAGTGTTAACCGCCGTGCTCTCCGGGACCCTGGCGCTGTGAGGCAGCAGTGCTAACCGCCGTGCTCTCCGGGACCCTGGCGCTGTGAGGCAGCAGTGCTAACCGCCGTGCTGCCCGGGACCCTGGCGCTGTGAGGCAGCAGTGCTAACCGCCGTGCTCTCCGGGACCCTGGTGCTGTGAGGCAGCAGTGCTAACCGCCGTGCTGCCCGGGACCCTGGCACTGTGAGGCAGCAGTGCTAACCGCCGTGACGCCCGGGACCCTGGCGCTGTGAGGCAGCAGTGCTAACCGCCGTGCGGCCCGGGACCCTGGCACTGTGAGGCAGCAGTGCTAACCGCCGTGACGCCCGGGACCCTGGCGCTGTGAGGCAGCAGTGCTAACCGCCGTGACGCCCGGGACCCTGGCGCTGTGAGGCAGCAGTGCTAACCGCCGTGCGGCCCGGGACCCTGGCGCTGTGAGGCAGCAGTGCTAACCGCCGTGCTGCCCGGGACCCTGGTGCTGTGAGGCAGCAGTGCTAACCGCCGTGCTCTCCGGGACCCTGGCACTGTGAGGCAGCAGTGCTAATCGCCGTGCTCTCCGGGACCCTGGCACTGTGAGGCAGCAGTGCTAATCGCCGTGCTCTCCGGGACCCTGGCACTGTGAGGCAGCAGTGCTAACCGCCGTGCCGCCCCGGACCCTGTCGCTGTGAGGCAGCAGTGCTAACCGCCGTGCTGCCCGGGACCCTGGCGCTGTGAGGCAGCAGTGCTAACCGCCGTGCCGCCCCGGACCCTGTCGCTGTGAGGCAGCAGTGCTAACCGCCGTGCGGCCCGGGACCCTGGCGCTGTGAGGCAGCAGTGCTAACCGCCGTGCTGCCCGGGACCCTGGCGCTGTGAGGCAGCAGTGCTAACCGCCGTGCTCTCTGGGACCCTGGCGCTGTGAGGCAGCAGTGCTAACCGCCGTGCTCTCCGGGACCCTGGCGCTGTGAGGCAGCAGTGCTAACCGCCGTGCTCTCCGGGACCCTGGCGCTGTGAGGCAGCAGTGCTAACCGCCGTGCTGCCCGGGACCCTGGCACTGTGAGGCAGCAGTGCTAACCGCCGTGCTCTCCGGGACCCTGGCGCTGTGAGGCAGCAGTGCTAACCGCCGTGCTGCCCGGGACCCTGGCACTGTGAGGCAGCAGTGCTAACCGCCGTGACGCCCGGGACCCTGGCGCTGTGAGGCAGCAGTGCTAACCGCCGTGCCGCCCGGGACCCTGGTGCTGTGAGGCAGCAGTGCTAACCGCCGTGCTCTACGGGACCCTGGCGCTGTGAGGCAGCAGTGCTAACCGCCGTGCTCTCCGGGACCCTGGCGCTGTGAGGCAGCAGTGCTAACCGCCGTGCTCTCCGGGACCCTGGCGCTGTGAGGCAGCAGTGCTAACCGCCGTGCTCTCCGGGACGCTGGCACTGTGAGGCAGCAGTGCTAATCGCCGTGCTCTCCGGGACCCTGGCACTGTGAGGCAGCAGTGCTAATCGCCGTGCTCTCCGGGACCCTGGCACTGTGAGGCAGCAGTGCTAACCGCCGTGCCGCCCCGGACCCTGTCGCTGTGAGGCAGCAGTGCTAACCGCCGTGCTGCCCGGGACCCTGGCACTGTGAGGCAGCAGTGCTAACCGCCGTGCTGCCCGGGACCCTGGCGCTGTGAGGCAGCAGTGCTAACCGCCGTGCCGCCCCGGACCCTGTCGCTGTGAGGCAGCAGTGCTAATCGCCGTGCTCTCCGGGACCCTGGCGCTGTGAGGCAGCAGTGCTAACCGCCGTGCTGCCCGGGACCCTGGCGCTGTGAGGCAGCAGTGCTAACCGCCGTGCTGCCCGGGACCCTGGCGCTGTGAGGCAGCAGTGCTAACCGCCGTGCTGCCCGGGACCCTGGCGCTGTGAGGCAGCAGTGCTAACCGCCGTGCTCTCTGGGACCCTGGCGCTGTGAGGCAGCAGTGCTAACCGCCGTGCTCTCCGGGACCCTGGCGCTGTGAGGCAGCAGTGCTAACCGCCGTGCCGCCCGGGACCCTGGCGCTGTGAGGCAGCAGTGCTAACCGCCGTGCTGCCCGGGACCCTGGCACTGTGAGGCAGCAGTGCTAACCGCCGTGCTCTCCGGGACCCTGGCGCTGTGAGGCAGCAGTGCTAACCGCCGTGCTGCCCGGGACCCTGGCGCTGTGAGGCAGCAGTGCTAACCGCCGTGACGACCGGGACCCTGGCGCTGTGAGGCAGCAGTGCTAACCGCCGTGACGCCCGGGACCCTGGCGCTGTGAGGCAGCAGTGCTAACCGCCGTGCTCTCCGGGACCCTGGCGCTGTGAGGCAGCAGTGCTAACCGCCGTGCCGCCCGGGACCCTGGTGCTGTGAGGCAGCAGTGCTAACCGCCGTGCTCTACGGGACCCTGGCGCTGTGAGGCAGCAGTGCTAACCGCCGTGCCGCCCGGGACCCTGGCGCTGTGAGGCAGCAGTGCTAACCGCCGTGCTGCCCGGGACCCTGGCACTGTGAGGCAGCAGTGCTAACCGCCGTGCTGCCCGGGACCCTGGCGCTGTGAGGCAGCAGTGCTAACCGCCGTGCTGCCCGGGACCCTGGCGCTGTGAGGCAGCAGTGCTAACCGCCGTGCTCTCCGGGACCCTGGCGCTGTGAGGCAGCAGTGCTAACCGCCGTGCTCTCCGGGACCCTGGCGCTGTGAGGCAGCAGTGCTAACCGCCGTGCTCTCCGGGACCCTGGCGCTGTGAGGCAGCAGTGCTAACCGCCGTGCTCTCCGGGACCCTGGCGCTGTGAGGCAGCAGTGCTAACCGCCGTGCTGCCCGGGACCCTGGCGCTGTGAGGCAGCAGTGCTAACCGCCGTGCTGCCCGGGACCCTGGCACTGTGAGGCAGCAGTGCTAACCGCCGTGCTCTCCGGGACCCTGGCGCTGTGAGGCAGCAGTGCTAACCGCCGTGCTCTCCGGGACCCTGGCGCTGTGAGGCAGCAGTGCTAACCGCCGTGCTCTCCGGGACCCTGGCGCTGTGAGGCAGCAGTGCTAACCGCCGTGCTGCCCGGGACCCTGGCACTGTGAGGCAGCAGTGCTAACCGCCGTGACGCCCGGGACCCTGGCGCTGTGAGGCAGCAGTGCTAACCGCCGTGCTCTCCGGGACCCTGGCGCTGTGAGGCAGCAGTGCTAACCGCCGTGCTCTCCGGGACCCTGGCGCTGTGAGGCAGCAGTGCTAACCGCCGTGCTCTCCGGGACCCTGGCGCTGTGAGGCAGCAGTGCTAACCGCCGTGCTGCCCGGGACCCTGGCACTGTGAGGCAGCAGTGCTAACCGCCGTGACGCCCGGGACCCTGGCGCTGTGAGGCAGCAGTGCTAACCGCCGTGCTCTCCGGGACCCTGGCGCTGTGAGGCAGCAGTGCTAACCGCCGTGCTCTCCGGGACCCTGGCGCTGTGAGGCAGCAGTGCTAACCGCCGTGCTCTCCGGGACCCTGGCGCTGTGAGGCAGCAGTGCTAACCGCCGTGCTGCCCGGGACCCTGGCGCTGTGAGGCAGCAGTGCTAACCGCCGTGCTGCCCGGGACCCTGGCGCTGTGAGGCAGCAGTGCTAACCGCCGTGACGCCCGGGACCCTGGCGCTGTGAGGCAGCAGTGCTAACCGCCGTGCTCTCCGGGACCCTGGCGCTGTGAGGCAGCAGTGCTAACCGCCGTGACGCCCGGGACCCTGGCGCTGTGAGGCAGCAGTGCTAACCGCCGTGCTGCCCGGGACCCTGGCACTGTGAGGCAGCAGTGCTAACCGCCGTGCTGCCCGGGACCCTGGCGCTGTGAGGCAGCAGTGCTAACCGCCGTGACGCCCGGGACCCTGGCGCTGTGAGGCAGCAGTGCTAACCGCCGTGCTCTCCGGGACCCTGGCGCTGTGAGGCAGCAGTGCTAACCGCCGTGCTCTCCGGGACCCTGGCGCTGTGAGGCAGCAGTGCTAACCGCCGTGCTCTCCGGGACCCTGGCACTGTGAGGCAGCAGTGCTAACCGCCGTGCTCTCCGGGACCCTGGCGCTGTGAGGCAGCAGTGCTAACCGCCGTGCTGCCCGGGACCCTGGCACTGTGAGGCAGCAGTGCTAACCGCCGTGCTCTCCGGGACCCTGGCGCTGTGAGGCAGCAGTGCTAACCGCCGTGCTCTCCGGGACCCTGGCGCTGTGAGGCAGCAGTGCTAACCGCCGTGCTGCCCGGGACCCTGGCACTGTGAGGCAGCAGTGCTAACCGCCGTGCCTCCCGGGACCCTGGCGCTGTGAGGCAGCAGTGCTAACCGCCGTGACGCCCGGGACCCTGGCGCTGTGAGGCAGCAGTGCTAACCGCCGTGCTCTCCGGGACCCTGGCGCTGTGAGGCAGCAGTGCTAACCGCCGTGCTCTCCGGGACCCTGGCGCTGTGAGGCAGCAGTGCTAACCGCCGTGCTGCCCGGGACCCTGGCACTGTGAGGCAGCAGTGCTAACCGCCGTGCCTCCCGGGACCCTGGCGCTGTGAGGCAGCAGTGCTAACCGCCGTGCTGCCCGGGACCCTGGCGCTGTGAGGCAGCAGTGCTAACCGCCGTGCTCTCCGGGACCCTGGCGCTGTGAGGCAACAGTGCTAACCGCCGTGATGCCCGGGACCCTGGCGCTGTGAGGCAGCAGTGCTAACCGCTGTGCTCTCCGGGACCCTGGCGCTGTGAGGCAGCAGTGCTAACCGCCGTGCTCTCCGGGACTCTGGCGCTGTGAGGCAGCAGTGCTAACCGCCGTGCTGCCCGGGACCCTGGCACTGTGAGGCAGCAGTGCTAACCGCCGTGCTCTCCGGGACTCTGGCGCTGTGAGGCAGCAGTGCTAACCGCCGTGCTCTCCGGGACCCTGGCGCTGTGAGGCAGCAGTGCTAACCGCCGTGCTCTCCGGGACCCTGGCGCTGTGAGGCAGCAGTGCTAACCGCCGTGCTGCCCGGGACCCTGGCACTGTGAGGCAGCAGTGCTAACCGCCGTGCTGCCCGGGACCCTGGCACTGTGAGGCAGCAGTGCTAACCGCCGTGACGCCCGGGACCCTGGCGCTGTGAGGCAGCAGTGCTAACCGCCGTGCTCTCCGGGACCCTGGCGCTGTGAGGCAGCAGTGCTAACCGCCGTGCTCTCCGGGACCCTGGCGCTGTGAGGCAGCAGTGCTAACCGCCGTGCTGCCCGGGACCCTGGCGCTGTGAGGCAGCAGTGCTAACCGCCGTGTCGCCCGGGACCCTGGCGCTGTGAGGCAGCAGTGCTAACCGCCGTGCTGCCCGGGACCCTGGCGCTGTGAGGCAGCAGTGCTAACCGCCGTGTCGCCCGGGACCCTGGCGCTGTGAGGCAGCAGTGCTAACCGCCGTGCTCTCCGGGACCCTGGCGCTGTGAGGCAGCAGTGCTAACCGCCGTGCTCTCCGGGATCCTGGCGCTGTGAGGCAGCAGTGCTAACCGCCGTGCTCTCCGGGACCCTGGCACTGTGAGGCAGCAGTGCTAACCGCCGTGCCGCCCGGGACCCTGGCGCTGTGAGGCAGCAGTGCTAACCGCCGTGCTGCCCGGGACCCTGGCGCTGTGAGGCAGCAGTGCTAACCGCCGTGCTGCCCGGGACCCTGGTGCTGTGAGGCAGCAGTGCTAACCGCCGTGTCGCCCGGGACCCTGGCGCTGTGAGGCAGCAGTGCTAACCGCCGTGCTCTCCGGGACCCTGGCGCTGTGAGGCAGCAGTGCTAACCGCCGTGCTGCCCGGGACCCTGGCACTGTGAGGCAGCAGTGCTAACCGCCGTGCTCTCCGGGACTCTGGCGCTGTGAGGCAGCAGTGCTAACCGCCGTGCTCTCCGGGACCCTGGCGCTGTGAGGCAGCAGTGCTAACCGCCGTGCTCTCCGGGACCCTGGCGCTGTGAGGCAGCAGTGCTAACCGCCGTGCTCTCCGGGACCCTGGCGCTGTGAGGCAGCAGTGCTAACCGCCGTGCCTCCCGGGACCCTGGCACTGTGAGGCAGCAGTGCTAACCGCCGTGCTGCCCGGGACCCTGGCGCTGTGAGGCAGCAGTGCTAACCGCCGTGCTCTCCTGGACCCTGGCGCTGTGAGGCAGCAGTGCTAACCGCCGTGCTCTCCGGGACCCTGGCGCTGTGAGGCAGCAGTGCTAACCGCCGTGACGCCCGGGACCCTGGCGCTGTGAGGCAGCAGTGCTAACCGCCGTGCTCTCCGGGACTCTGGTGCTGTGAGGCAGCAGTGCTAACCGCCGTGCTGCCCGGGACCCTGGCGCTGTGAGGCAGCAGTGCTAACCGCCGTGCTCTCCGTGACCCTGGCGCTGTGAGGCAGCAGTGCTAACCGCCGTGACGCCCGGGACCCTGGCGCTGTGAGGCAGCAGTGCTAACCGCCGTGCTCTCCGGGACCCTGGCGCTGTGAGGCAGCAGTGCTAACCGCCGTGCTCTCCGGGACCCTGGCGCTGTGAGGCAGCAGTGCTAACCGCCGTGCTGCCCGGGACCCTGGCGCTGTGAGGCAGCAGTGCTAACCGCCGTGCTCTCCGGGACCCTGGCGCTGTGAGGCAGCAGTGCTAACCGCCGTGCTCTCCGGGACCCTGGCGCTGTGAGGCAGCAGTGCTAACCGCCGTGACGCCCGGGACCCTGGCGCTGTGAGGCAGCAGTGCTAACCGCCGTGACGCCCGGGACCCTGGCGCTGTGAGGCAGCAGTGCTAACCGCCGTGCTCTCCGGGACCCTGGCGCTGTGAGGCAGCAGTGCTAACCGCCGTGCTCTCCGGGACCCTGGCGCTGTGAGGCAGCAGTGCTAACCGCCGTGCTCTCCGTGACCCTGGCGCTGTGAGGCAGCAGTGCTAACCGCCGTGCTGCCCGGGACCCTGGCGCTGTGAGGCAGCAGTGCTAACCGCCGTGACGCCCGGGACCCTGGCGCTGTGAGGCAGCAGTGCTAACCGCCGTGACGCCCGGGGCCCTGGCGCTGTGAGGCAGCAGTGCTAACCGCCGTGCTCTCCGGGACCCTGGCGCTGTGAGGCAGCAGTGCTAACCGCCGTGACGCCCGGGACCCTGGCGCTGTGAGGCAGCAGTGCTAACCGCCGTGCTGCCCCGGACCCTGGCCCTGTGAGGCAGCAGTGCTAACCGCCGTGCTCTCCGGGACCCTGGCCCTGTGAGGCAGCAGTGCTAACCGCCGTGCTCTCCGGGACCCTGGCACTGTGAGGCAGCAGTGCTAACCGCCGTGCTGCCCGGGACCCTGGCGCTGTGAGGCAGCAGTGCTAACCGCCGTGCTCTCCGGGACCCTGGCGCTGTGAGGCAGCAGTGCTAACCGCCGTGCTCTCCGGGACCCTGGCGCTGTGAGGCAGCAGTGCTAACCGCCGTGCTGCCCGGGACCCTGGCGCTGTGAGGCAGCAGTGCTAACCGCCGTGCTCTCCGGGACCCTGGCGCTGTGAGGCAGCAGTGCTAACCGCCGTGCTCTCCGGGACCCTGGCCCTGTGAGGCAGCAGTGCTAACCGCCGTGCTCTCCGGGACCCTGGCCCTGTGAGGCAGCAGTGCTAACCGCCGTGCTGCCCGGGACCCTGGCGCTGTGAGGCAGCAGTGCTAACCGCCGTGCTCTCCGGGACCCTGGCGCTGTGAGGCAGCAGTGCTAACCGCCGTGCTCTCCGGGACCCTGGCGCTGTGAGGCAGCAGTGCTAACCGCCGTGCTCTCCGGGACCCTGGCGCTGTGAGGCAGCAGTGCTAACCGCCGTGCTCTCCGGGACCCTGGCGCTGTGAGGCAGCAGTGCTAACCGCCGTGCTCTCCGGGACCCTGGCGCTGTGTGGCAGCAGTGCTAACCGCCGTGCTGCCCGGGACCCTGGCGCTGTGAGGCAGCAGTGCTAACCGCCGTGCTCTCCGGGACCCTGGCGCTGTGAGGCAGCAGTGCTAACCGCCGTGCTCTCCGGGACCCTGGCCCTGTGAGGCAGCAGTGCTAACCGCCGTGCTCTCCGGGACCCTGGCCCTGTGAGGCAGCAGTGCTAACCGCCGTGCTGCCCGGGACCCTGGCGCTGTGAGGCAGCAGTGCTAACCGCCGTGCTCTCCGGGACCCTGGCGCTGTGAGGCAGCAGTGCTAACCGCCGTGCTCTCCGGGACCCTGGCCCTGTGAGGCAGCAGTGCTAACCGCCGTGCTGCCCGGGACCCTGGCGCTGTGAGGCAGCAGTGCTAACCGCCGTGTCGCCCGGGACCCTGGCGCTGTGAGGCAGCAGTGCTAACCGCCGTGCTCTCTGGGACCCTGGCACTGTGAGGCAGCAGTGCTAACCGCCGTGCTCTCCGGGACCCTGGCGCTGTGAGGCAGCAGTGCTAACCGCCGTGCTGCCCGGGACCCTGGCACTGTGAGGCAGCAGTGCTAACCGCCGTGCTCTCCGGGACCCTGGCGCTGTGAGGCAGCAGTGCTAACCGCCGTGCTGCCCGGGACCCTGGCCCTGTGAGGCAGCAGTGCTAACCGCCGTGACGCCCGGGACCCTGGCGCTGTGAGGCAGCAGTGCTAACCGCCGTGCTGCCCGGGACCCTGGCACTGTGAGGCAGCAGTGCTAACCGCCGTGCTGCCCGGGACCCTGGCGATGTGAGGCAGCAGTGCTAACCGCCGTGCTCTCCGGGACCCTGGCGCTGTGAGGCAGCAGTGCTAACCGCCGTGCCTCCCGGGACCCTGGCGCTGTGAGGCAGCAGTGCTAACCGCCGTGCTGCCCGGGACCCTGGCGCTGTGAGGCAGCAGTGCTAACCGCCGTGCTCTCCGGGACCCTGGCCCTGTGAGGCAGAAGTGCTAACCGCCGTGCTCTCCGGGACCCTGGCGCTGTGAGGCAGCAGTGCTAACCGCCGTGCTGCCCGGGACCCTGGCGCTGTGAGGCAGCAGTGCTAACCGCCGTGCTGCCCGGGACCCTGGCGCTGTGAGGCAGCAGTGCTAACCGCCGTGCTCTCCGGGACCCTGGCGCTGTGAGGCAGCAGTGCTAACCGCCGTGCCGCCCGGGACCCTGGCGCTGTGAGGCAGCAGTGCTAACCGCCGTGCTCTCCGGGACCCTGGCGCTGTGAGGCAGCAGTGCTAACCGCCGTGCTCTCCGGGACCCTGGCACTGTGAGGCAGCAGTGCTAACCGCCGTGCTCTCCGGGACCCTGGCACTGTGAGGCAGCAGTGCTAACCGCCGTGCTGCCCGGGACCCTGGTGCTGTGAGGCAGCAGTGCTAACCGCCGTGCTGCCCGGGACCCTGGCGCTGTGAGGCAGCAGTGCTAACCGCCGTGCTGCCCGAGACCCTGGCGCTGTGAGGCAGCAGTGCTAACCGCCGTGTCGCCCGGGACCCTGGTGCTGTGAGGCAGCAGTGCTAACCGCCGTGTCGCCCGGGACCCTGGCGCTGTGAGGCAGCAGTGCTAACCGCCGTGCTGCCCGAGACCCTGGCGCTGTGAGGCAGCAGTGCTAACCGCCGTGCTCTCCGGGACCCGGGCGCTGTGAGGCAGCAGTGCTAACCGCCGTGCTCTCCGGGACCCGGGCGCTGTGAGGCAGCAGTGCTAACCGCCGAGCTGCCCGGGACCCTGGCGCTGTGAGGCAGCAGTGCTAACCGCCGTGCTCTCCGGGACCCGGGCGCTGTGAGGCAGCAGTGCTAACCGCCGTGCTGCCCGGGACCCTGGCGCTGTGAGGCAGCAGTGCTAACCGCCGTGCTCTCCGGGACCCTGGCACTGTGAGGCAGCAGTGCTAACCGCCGTGCCACCCGGGACCCTGGCGCTGTGAGGCAGCAGTGCTAACCGCCGTGCTCTCCGGGACCCTGGCACTGTGAGGCAGCAGTGCTAACCGCCGTGCTCTCCGGGACCCTGGCACTGTGAGGCAGCAGTGCTAACCGCCGTGCCGCCTGGGACCCTGGCGCTGTGAGGCAGCAGTGCTAACCGCCGTGCTGCCCGGGACCCTGGCGCTGTGAGGCAGCAGTGCTAACCGCCGTGCTGCCCGGGACCCTGGCACTGTGAGGCAGCAGTGCTAACCGCCGTGCTCTCCGGGACCCTGGCACTGTGAGGCAGCAGTGCTAACCGCCGTGCTCTCCGGGACCCTGGCACTGTGAGGCAGCAGTGCTAACCGCCGTGCTCTCCGGGACCCTGGCGATGTGAGGCAGCAGTGCTAACCGCCGTGCTCTCCGGGACCCTGGCGCTGTGAGGCAGCAGTGCTAACCGCCGTGCTGCCCGGGACCCTGGCGCTGTGAGGCAGCAGTGCTAACCGCCGTGCTCTCCGGGACCCTGGCGCTGTGAGGCAGCAGTGCTAACCGCCGTGCTGCCCGGGACCCTGGCGCTGTGAGGCAGCAGTGCTAACCGCCGTGCTCTCCGGGACCCTGGCGCTGTGAGGCAGCAGTGCTAACCGCCGTGCTGCCCGGGACCCTGGCGATGTGAGGCAGCAGTGCTAACCGCCGTGCTCTCCTGGACCCTGGCGCTGTGAGGCAGCAGTGCTAACCGCCGTGCTCTCCTGGACCCTGGTGCTGTGAGGCAGCAGTGCTAACCGCCGTGCCGCCCGGGACCCTGGCGCTGTGAGGCAGCAGTGCTAACCGCCGTGCTGCCCGGGACCCTGGCACTGTGAGGCAGCAGTGCTAACCGCCGTGCTGCCCGGGACCCTGGCGCTGTGAGGCAGCAGTGCTAACCGCCGTGACGCCCGGGACCCTGGCGCTGTGAGGCAGCAGTGCTAACCGCCGTGCTCTCCGGGACCCTGGCGCTGTGAGGCAGCAGTGCTAACCGCCGTGCTCTCCGGGACCCTGGCGCTGTGAGGCAGCAGTGCTAACCGCCGTGCTCTCCGGGACCCTGGCACTGTGAGGCAGCAGTGCTAACCGCCGTGCTCTCCGGGACCCTGGCGCTGTGAGGCAGCAGTGCTAACCGCCGTGCTGCCCGGGACCCTGGCACTGTGAGGCAGCAGTGCTAACCGCCGTGCTCTCCGGGACCCTGGCGCTGTGAGGCAGCAGTGCTAACCGCCGTGCTCTCCGGGACCCTGGCGCTGTGAGGCAGCAGTGCTAACCGCCGTGCTGCCCGGGACCCTGGCACTGTGAGGCAGCAGTGCTAACCGCCGTGCCTCCCGGGACCCTGGCGCTGTGAGGCAGCAGTGCTAACCGCCGTGACGCCCGGGACCCTGGCGCTGTGAGGCAGCAGTGCTAACCGCCGTGCTCTCCGGGACCCTGGCGCTGTGAGGCAGCAGTGCTAACCGCCGTGCTCTCCGGGACCCTGGCGCTGTGAGGCAGCAGTGCTAACCGCCGTGCTGCCCGGGACCCTGGCACTGTGAGGCAGCAGTGCTAACCGCCGTGCCTCCCGGGACCCTGGCGCTGTGAGGCAGCAGTGCTAACCGCCGTGCTGCCCGGGACCCTGGCGCTGTGAGGCAGCAGTGCTAACCGCCGTGCTCTCCGGGACCCTGGCGCTGTGAGGCAACAGTGCTAACCGCCGTGATGCCCGGGACCCTGGCGCTGTGAGGCAGCAGTGCTAACCGCTGTGCTCTCCGGGACCCTGGCGCTGTGAGGCAGCAGTGCTAACCGCCGTGCTCTCCGGGACTCTGGCGCTGTGAGGCAGCAGTGCTAACCGCCGTGCTGCCCGGGACCCTGGCACTGTGAGGCAGCAGTGCTAACCGCCGTGCTCTCCGGGACTCTGGCGCTGTGAGGCAGCAGTGCTAACCGCCGTGCTCTCCGGGACCCTGGCGCTGTGAGGCAGCAGTGCTAACCGCCGTGCTCTCCGGGACCCTGGCGCTGTGAGGCAGCAGTGCTAACCGCCGTGCTGCCCGGGACCCTGGCACTGTGAGGCAGCAGTGCTAACCGCCGTGCTGCCCGGGACCCTGGCACTGTGAGGCAGCAGTGCTAACCGCCGTGACGCCCGGGACCCTGGCGCTGTGAGGCAGCAGTGCTAACCGCCGTGCTCTCCGGGACCCTGGCGCTGTGAGGCAGCAGTGCTAACCGCCGTGCTCTCCGGGACCCTGGCGCTGTGAGGCAGCAGTGCTAACCGCCGTGCTGCCCGGGACCCTGGCGCTGTGAGGCAGCAGTGCTAACCGCCGTGTCGCCCGGGACCCTGGCGCTGTGAGGCAGCAGTGCTAACCGCCGTGCTGCCCGGGACCCTGGCGCTGTGAGGCAGCAGTGCTAACCGCCGTGTCGCCCGGGACCCTGGCGCTGTGAGGCAGCAGTGCTAACCGCCGTGCTCTCCGGGACCCTGGCGCTGTGAGGCAGCAGTGCTAACCGCCGTGCTCTCCGGGATCCTGGCGCTGTGAGGCAGCAGTGCTAACCGCCGTGCTCTCCGGGACCCTGGCACTGTGAGGCAGCAGTGCTAACCGCCGTGCCGCCCGGGACCCTGGCGCTGTGAGGCAGCAGTGCTAACCGCCGTGCTGCCCGGGACCCTGGCGCTGTGAGGCAGCAGTGCTAACCGCCGTGCTGCCCGGGACCCTGGTGCTGTGAGGCAGCAGTGCTAACCGCCGTGTCGCCCGGGACCCTGGCGCTGTGAGGCAGCAGTGCTAACCGCCGTGCTCTCCGGGACCCTGGCGCTGTGAGGCAGCAGTGCTAACCGCCGTGCTGCCCGGGACCCTGGCACTGTGAGGCAGCAGTGCTAACCGCCGTGCTCTCCGGGACTCTGGCGCTGTGAGGCAGCAGTGCTAACCGCCGTGCTCTCCGGGACCCTGGCGCTGTGAGGCAGCAGTGCTAACCGCCGTGCTCTCCGGGACCCTGGCGCTGTGAGGCAGCAGTGCTAACCGCCGTGCTCTCCGGGACCCTGGCGCTGTGAGGCAGCAGTGCTAACCGCCGTGCCTCCCGGGACCCTGGCACTGTGAGGCAGCAGTGCTAACCGCCGTGCTGCCCGGGACCCTGGCGCTGTGAGGCAGCAGTGCTAACCGCCGTGCTCTCCTGGACCCTGGCGCTGTGAGGCAGCAGTGCTAACCGCCGTGCTCTCCGGGACCCTGGCGCTGTGAGGCAGCAGTGCTAACCGCCGTGACGCCCGGGACCCTGGCGCTGTGAGGCAGCAGTGCTAACCGCCGTGCTCTCCGGGACTCTGGTGCTGTGAGGCAGCAGTGCTAACCGCCGTGCTGCCCGGGACCCTGGCGCTGTGAGGCAGCAGTGCTAACCGCCGTGCTCTCCGTGACCCTGGCGCTGTGAGGCAGCAGTGCTAACCGCCGTGACGCCCGGGACCCTGGCGCTGTGAGGCAGCAGTGCTAACCGCCGTGCTCTCCGGGACCCTGGCGCTGTGAGGCAGCAGTGCTAACCGCCGTGCTCTCCGGGACCCTGGCGCTGTGAGGCAGCAGTGCTAACCGCCGTGCTGCCCGGGACCCTGGCGCTGTGAGGCAGCAGTGCTAACCGCCGTGCTCTCCGGGACCCTGGCGCTGTGAGGCAGCAGTGCTAACCGCCGTGCTCTCCGGGACCCTGGCGCTGTGAGGCAGCAGTGCTAACCGCCGTGACGCCCGGGACCCTGGCGCTGTGAGGCAGCAGTGCTAACCGCCGTGACGCCCGGGACCCTGGCGCTGTGAGGCAGCAGTGCTAACCGCCGTGCTCTCCGGGACCCTGGCGCTGTGAGGCAGCAGTGCTAACCGCCGTGCTCTCCGGGACCCTGGCGCTGTGAGGCAGCAGTGCTAACCGCCGTGCTCTCCGTGACCCTGGCGCTGTGAGGCAGCAGTGCTAACCGCCGTGCTGCCCGGGACCCTGGCGCTGTGAGGCAGCAGTGCTAACCGCCGTGACGCCCGGGACCCTGGCGCTGTGAGGCAGCAGTGCTAACCGCCGTGACGCCCGGGGCCCTGGCGCTGTGAGGCAGCAGTGCTAACCGCCGTGCTCTCCGGGACCCTGGCGCTGTGAGGCAGCAGTGCTAACCGCCGTGACGCCCGGGACCCTGGCGCTGTGAGGCAGCAGTGCTAACCGCCGTGCTGCCCCGGACCCTGGCCCTGTGAGGCAGCAGTGCTAACCGCCGTGCTCTCCGGGACCCTGGCCCTGTGAGGCAGCAGTGCTAACCGCCGTGCTCTCCGGGACCCTGGCACTGTGAGGCAGCAGTGCTAACCGCCGTGCTGCCCGGGACCCTGGCGCTGTGAGGCAGCAGTGCTAACCGCCGTGCTCTCCGGGACCCTGGCGCTGTGAGGCAGCAGTGCTAACCGCCGTGCTGCCCGGGACCCTGGCGCTGTGAGGCAGCAGTGCTAACCGCCGTGCTCTCCGGGACCCTGGCGCTGTGAGGCAGCAGTGCTAACCGCCGTGCTCTCCGGGACCCTGGCCCTGTGAGGCAGCAGTGCTAACCGCCGTGCTCTCCGGGACCCTGGCCCTGTGAGGCAGCAGTGCTAACCGCCGTGCTGCCCGGGACCCTGGCGCTGTGAGGCAGCAGTGCTAACCGCCGTGCTCTCCGGGACCCTGGCGCTGTGAGGCAGCAGTGCTAACCGCCGTGCTCTCCGGGACCCTGGCGCTGTGAGGCAGCAGTGCTAACCGCCGTGCTCTCCGGGACCCTGGCGCTGTGAGGCAGCAGTGCTAACCGCCGTGCTCTCCGGGACCCTGGCGCTGTGAGGCAGCAGTGCTAACCGCCGTGCTCTCCGGGACCCTGGCGCTGTGTGGCAGCAGTGCTAACCGCCGTGCTGCCCGGGACCCTGGCGCTGTGAGGCAGCAGTGCTAACCGCCGTGCTCTCCGGGACCCTGGCGCTGTGAGGCAGCAGTGCTAACCGCCGTGCTCTCCGGGACCCTGGCCCTGTGAGGCAGCAGTGCTAACCGCCGTGCTCTCTGGGACCCTGGCGCTGTGAGGCAGCAGTGCTAACCGCCGTGCTGCCCGGGACCCTGGCGCTGTGAGGCAGCAGTGCTAACCGCCGTGCTCTCCGGGACCCTGGCGCTGTGAGGCAGCAGTGCTAACCGCCGTGCTCTCCGGGACCCTGGCCCTGTGAGGCAGCAGTGCTAACCGCCGTGCTGCCCGGGACCCTGGCGCTGTGAGGCAGCAGTGCTAACCGCCGTGTCGCCCGGGACCCTGGCGCTGTGAGGCAGCAGTGCTAACCGCCGTGCTCTCTGGGACCCTGGCACTGTGAGGCAGCAGTGCTAACCGCCGTGCTCTCCGGGACCCTGGCGCTGTGAGGCAGCAGTGCTAACCGCCGTGCTCTCTGGGACCCTGGCACTGTGAGGCAGCAGTGCTAACCGCCGTGCTCTCTGGGACCCTGGCACTGTGAGGCAGCAGTGCTAACCGCCGTGCTGCCCGGGACCCTGGCGCTGTGAGGCAGCAGTGCTAACCGCCGTGACGCCCGGGACCCTGGCGCTGTGAGGCAGCAGTGCTAACCGCCGTGACGCCCGGGACCCTGGCGCTGTGAGGCAGCAGTGCTAACCGCCGTGACGCCCGGGACCCTGGCCCTGTGAGGCAGCAGTGCTAACCGCCGTGCTGCCCGGGACCCTGGCCCTGTGAGGCAGCAGTGCTAACCGCCGTGACGCCCGGGACCCTGGCGCTGTGAGGCAGCAGTGCTAACCGCCGTGCTGCCCGGGACCCTGGCACTGTGAGGCAGCAGTGCTAACCGCCGTGCTGCCCGGGACCCTGGCGATGTGAGGCAGCAGTGCTAACCGCCGTGCTCTCCGGGACCCTGGCGCTGTGAGGCAGCAGTGCTAACCGCCGTGCTCTCCGGGACCCTGGCGCTGTGAGGCAGCAGTGCTAACCGCCGTGCTGCCCGGGACCCTGGCCCTGTGAGGCAGCAGTGCTAACCGCCGTGCTGCCCGGGACCCTGGCCCTGTGAGGCAGAAGTGCTAACCGCCGTGCTGCCCGGGACCCTGGCGCTGTGAGGCAGCAGTGCTAACCGCCGTGCTCTCCGGGACCCTGGCCCTGTGAGGCAGAAGTGCTAACCGCCGTGCTCTCCGGGACCCTGGCGCTGTGAGGCAGCAGTGCTAACCGCCGTGCTGCCCGGGACCCTGGCGCTGTGAGGCAGCAGTGCTAACCGCCGTGCTGCCCGGGACCCTGGCGCTGTGAGGCAGCAGTGCTAACCGCCGTGCTCTCCGGGACCCTGGCGCTGTGAGGCAGCAGTGCTAACCGCCGTGCCGCCCGGGACCCTGGCGCTGTGAGGCAGCAGTGCTAACCGCCGTGCTCTCCGGGACCCTGGCGCTGTGAGGCAGCAGTGCTAACCGCCGTGCTCTCCGGGACCCTGGCACTGTGAGGCAGCAGTGCTAACCGCCGTGCTCTCCGGGACCCTGGCACTGTGAGGCAGCAGTGCTAACCGCCGTGCTGCCCGGGACCCTGGTGCTGTGAGGCAGCAGTGCTAACCGCCGTGCTGCCCGGGACCCTGGCGCTGTGAGGCAGCAGTGCTAACCGCCGTGCTGCCCGAGACCCTGGCGCTGTGAGGCAGCAGTGCTAACCGCCGTGTCGCCCGGGACCCTGGCGCTGTGAGGCAGCAGTGCTAACCGCCGTGTCGCCCGGGACCCTGGTGCTGTGAGGCAGCAGTGCTAACCGCCGTGTCGCCCGGGACCCTGGCGCTGTGAGGCAGCAGTGCTAACCGCCGTGCTGCCCGAGACCCTGGCGCTGTGAGGCAGCAGTGCTAACCGCCGTGCTCTCCGGGACCCGGGCGCTGTGAGGCAGCAGTGCTAACCGCCGTGCTCTCCGGGACCCGGGCGCTGTGAGGCAGCAGTGCTAACCGCCGTGCTGCCCGGGACCCTGGCGCTGTGAGGCAGCAGTGCTAACCGCCGTGCTCTCCGGGACCCGGGCGCTGTGAGGCAGCAGTGCTAACCGCCGTGCTGCCCGGGACCCTGGCGCTGTGAGGCAGCAGTGCTAACCGCCGTGCTCTCCGGGACCCTGGCACTGTGAGGCAGCAGTGCTAACCGCCGTGCCACCCGGGACCCTGGCGCTGTGAGGCAGCAGTGCTAACCGCCGTGCTCTCCGGGACCCTGGCACTGTGAGGCAGCAGTGCTAACCGCCGTGCTCTCCGGGACCCTGGCACTGTGAGGCAGCAGTGCTAACCGCCGTGCCGCCTGGGACCCTGGCGCTGTGAGGCAGCAGTGCTAACCGCCGTGCTGCCCGGGACCCTGGCGCTGTGAGGCAGCAGTGCTAACCGCCGTGCTGCCCGGGACCCTGGCACTGTGAGGCAGCAGTGCTAACCGCCGTGCTCTCCGGGACCCTGGCACTGTGAGGCAGCAGTGCTAACCGCCGTGCTCTCCGGGACCCTGGCACTGTGAGGCAGCAGTGCTAACCGCCGTGCTCTCCGGGACCCTGGCGATGTGAGGCAGCAGTGCTAACCGCCGTGCTCTCCGGGACCCTGGCGCTGTGAGGCAGCAGTGCTAACCGCCGTGCTGCCCGGGACCCTGGCGCTGTGAGGCAGCAGTGCTAACCGCCGTGCTCTCCGGGACCCTGGCGCTGTGAGGCAGCAGTGCTAACCGCCGTGCTGCCCGGGACCCTGGCGCTGTGAGGCAGCAGTGCTAACCGCCGTGCTCTCCGGGACCCTGGCGCTGTGAGGCAGCAGTGCTAACCGCCGTGCTGCCCGGGACCCTGGCGCTGTGAGGCAGCAGTGCTAACCGCCGTGCTCTCCTGGACCCTGGCGCTGTGAGGCAGCAGTGCTAACCGCCGTGCTCTCCTGGACCCTGGTGCTGTGAGGCAGCAGTGCTAACCGCCGTGCCGCCCGGGACCCTGGCCCTGTGAGGCAGCAGTGCTAACCGCCGTGCTGCCCGGGACCCTGGCCCTGTGAGGCAGCAGTGCTAACCGCCGTGCCTCCCAGGACCCTGGCGCTGTGAGGCAGCAGTGCTAACCGCCGAGCTCTCCTGGACCCTGGTGCTGTGAGGCAGCAGTGCTAACCGCCGTGCTCTCCGGGACCCTGGCGCTGTGAGGCAGCAGTGCTAACCGCCGTGCTGCCCGGGACCCGGGCGCTGTGAGGCAGCAGTGCTAACCGCCGTGCTCTCCGGGACCCTGGCGCTATGAGGCAGCAGTGCTAACCGCCGTGCTGCCCGGGACCCTGGCGCTGTGAGGCAGCAGTGCTAACCGCCGTGCTCTCCGGGACCCTGGCACTGTGAGGCAGCAGTGCTAACCGCCGTGCTCTCCGGGACCCTGGCGCTGTGAGGCAGCAGTGCTAACCGCCGTGCTCTCCGGGACCCTGGCACTGTGAGGCAGCAGTGCTAACCGCCGTGCCTCCCGGGACCCTGGCGCTGTGAGGCAGCAGTGCTAACCGCCGTGCTCTCCGGGACCCTGGCACTGTGAGGCAGCAGTGCTAACCGCCGTGCTCTCCGGGACCCTGTCGCTGTGAGGCAGCAGTGCTAACCGCCGTGCTGCCCGGGACCCTGGCGCTGTGAGGCAGCAGTGCTAACCGCCGTGCTGCCCGGGACCCTGGCGCTGTGAGGCAGCAGTGCTAACCGCCGTGCTCTCCGGGACCCTGGCGCTGTGAGGCAGCAGTGCTAACCGCCGTGCTGCCCGGGACCCTGGCACTGTGAGGCAGCAGTGCTAACCGCCGTGCTGCCCGGGACCCTGGCGCTGTGAGGCAGCAGTGCTAACCGCCGTGACGCCCGGGACCCTGGCCCTGTGAGGCAGCAGTGCTAACCGCCGTGACGCCCGGGACCCTGGCGATGTGAGGCAGCAGTGCTAACCGCCGTGCTCTCCGGGACCCTGGCGCTGTGAGGCAGCAGTGCTAACCGCCGTGCTGCCCGGGACCCTGGCGCTGTGAGGCAGCAGTGCTAACCGCCGTGCTCTCCGGGACCCTGGCGCTGTGAGGCAGCAGTGCTAACCGCCGTGCTCTCCGGGACCCTGGCACTGTGAGGCAGCAGTGCTAACCGCCGTGCTGCCCGGGACCCTGGTGCTGTGAGGCAGCAGTGCTAACCGCCGTGCTCTCCGGGACCCTGGCGCTGTGAGGCAGCAGTGCTAACCGCCGTGCTCTCCGGGACCCTGGCGCTGTGAGGCAGCAGTGCTAACCGCCGTGACGCCCGGGACCCTGGCACTGTGAGGCAGCAGTGCTAACCGCCGTGCTCTCCGGGACCCTGGCGCTGTGAGGCAGCAGTGCTAACCGCCGTGCTCTCCGGGACCCTGGCGCTGTGAGGCAGCAGTGCTAACCGCCGTGCCGCCCGGGACCCTGGCGCTGTGAGGCAGCAGTGCTAACCGCCGTGCTCTCCGGGACCCTGGCGCTGTGAGGCAGCAGTGCTAACCGCCGTGCTGCCCGGGACCCTGGCGCTGTGAGGCAGCAGTGCTAACCGCCGTGCTCTCCGGGACCCTGGCGCTGTGAGGCAGCAGTGCTAACCGCCGTGCTGCCCGGGACCCTGGCGCTGTGAGGCAGCAGTGCTAACCGCCGTGCTCTCCGGGACCCTGGCGCTGTGAGGCAGCAGTGCTAACCGCCGTGCTGCCCGGGACCCTGGCGCTGTGAGGCAGCAGTGCTAACCGCCGTGCTCTCCGGGACCCTGGCCCTGTGAGGCAGCAGTGCTAACCGCCGTGCTGCCCGGGACCCTGGCGCTGTGAGGCAGCAGTGCTAACCGCCGTGCTCTCCGGGACCCTGGCGCTGTGAGGCAGCAGTGCTAACCGCCGTGCTGCCCGGACACTGGCACTGTGAGGCAGCAGTGCTAACCGCCGTGCCGTCGGGACCCTGGGCCTGTGAGGCAGCAGTGCTAACCGCCGTGCTCTCCGGGACCCTGGCGCTGTGAGGCAGCAGTGCTAACCGCCGTGCCTCCCGGGACCCTGGCGCTGTGAGGCAGCAGTGCTAACCGCCGTGCTGCCCGGGACCCTGGCACTGTGAGGCAGCAGTGCTAACCGCCGTGCTCTCCGGGACCCTGGCACTGTGAGGCAGCAGTGCTAACCGCCGTGCTCTCCGGGACCCTGGCGCTGTGAGGCAGCAGTGCTAACCGCCGTGCCTCCCGGGACCCTGGCGCTGTGAGGCAGCAGTGCTAACCGCCGTGACGCCCGGGACCCTGGCGCTGTGAGGCAGCAGTGCTAACCGCCGTGCTCTCCGGGACCCTGGCGCTGTGAGGCAGCAGTGCTAACCGCCGTGACGCCCGGGACCCTGGCGCTGTGAGGCAGCAGTGCTAACCGCCATGCTCTCCGGGACCCTGGCGCTGTGAGGCAGCAGTGCTAACCGCCGTGCCTCCCGGGACCCTGGCGCTGTGAGGCAGCAGTGCTAACCGCCGTGCTCTCCGGGACCCTGGCTCTGTGAGGCAACAGTGCTAACCGCCGTGCTCTCCGGGACCCTGGCGCTGTGAGGCAGCAGTGCTAACCGCCGTGTCTCCCGGGACCCTGGCGCTGTGAGGCAGCAGTGCTAACCGCCGTGCTCTCCGGGACCCTGGCGCTGTGAGGCAGCAGTGCTAACCGCCGTGCTCTCCGGGACCCTGGCGCTGTGAGGCAGCAGTGCTAACCGCCGTGCCTCCCGGGACCCTGGCGCTGTGAGGCAGCAGTGCTAACCGCCGTGCCTCCCGGGACCCTGGCACTGTGAGTCAGCAGTGCTAACCGCCGTGCCGCCCGGGACCCCGGCGCTGTGAGGCAGCAGTGCTAACCGCCGTGCTGCCCGGGACCCTGGCACTGTGAGGCAGCAGTGCTAACCGCCGTGCTGCCCGGGACCCTGGCTCTGTGAGGCAGCAGTGCTAACCGCCGTGCTCTCCGGGACCCTGGCACTGTGAGGCAGCAGTGCTAACCGCCGTGCTGCCCGGGACCCTGGCACTGTGAGGCAGCAGTGCTAACCGCCGTGACGCCCAGGACCCTGGCGCTGTGAGGCAGCAGTGCTAACCGCCGTGCTCTCCGGGACCCTGGCGCTGTGAGGCAGCAGTGCTAACCGCCGTGCTCTCCGGGACCCTGGCGCTGTGAGGCAGCAGTGCTAACCGCCGTGCTGCCCGGGACCCTGGCGCTGTGAGGCAGCAGTGCTAACCGCCGTGCTCTCCGGGACCCTGGCGCTGTGAGGCAGCAGTGCTAACCGCCGTGCTCTCCGGGACCCTGGCGCTGTGAGGCAGCAGTGCTAACCGCCGTGCTCTCCGGGACCCTGGCGCTGTGAGGCAGCAGTGCTAACCGCCGTGCTCTCCGGGACCCTGGCGCTGTGAGGCAGCAGTGCTAACCGCCGTGCTGCCCGGGACCCTGGCGCTGTGAGGCAGCAGTGCTAACCGCCGTGCTGCCCGGGACCCTGGCGCTGTGAGGCAGCAGTGCTAACCGCCGTGCTCTCCGGGACCCTGGCGCTGTGAGGCAGCAGTGCTAACCGCCGTGCCGCCCGGGACCCTGGCGCTGTGAGGCAGCAGTGCTAACCGCCGTGCTCTCCGGGACCCTGGCGCTGTGAGGCAGCAGTGCTAACCGCCGTGCTGCCCGGGACCCTGGCACTGTGAGGCAGCAGTGCTAACCGCCGTGCTGCCCGGGACCCTGGCACTGTGAGGCAGCAGTGCTAACCGCCGTGCTCTCCGGGACCCTGGCGCTGTGAGGCAGCAGTGCTAACCGCCGTGCCGCCCGGGACCCTGGCGCTGTGAGGCAGCAGTGCTAACCGCCGTGACGCCCGGGACCCTGGCGCTGTGAGGCAGCAGTGCTAACCGCCGTGCTCTCCGGGACCCTGGCGCTGTGAGGCAGCAGTGCTAACCGCCGTGCTCTCCGGGACCCTGGCGCTGTGAGGCAGCAGTGCTAACCGCCGTGCTCTCCGCGACCCGGGCTCTGTGAGGCAGCAGTGCTAACCGCCGTGCTGCCCGGGACCCTGGCGCTGTGAGGCAGCAGTGCTAACCGCCGTGCTGCCCGGGACCCTGGCGCTGTGAGGCAGCAGTGCTAACCGCCGTGCTCTCCGGGACCCTGGCCCTGTGAGGCAGCAGTGCTAACCGCCGTGCTGCCCGGGACCCTGGCGCTGTGAGGCAGCAGTGCTAACCGCCGTGCTCTCCGGGACCCTGGCCCTGTGAGGCAGCAGTGCTAACCGCCGTGCTCTCCGGGACCCTGGCGCTGTGAGGCAGCAGTGCTAACCGCCGTGCTCTCCGGGACCCTGGCGCTGTGAGGCAGCAGTGCTAACCGCCGTGCTGCCCGGGACCCTGGCGCTGTGAGGCAGCAGTGCTAACCGCCGTGCTCTCCGGGACCCTGGCCCTGTGAGGCAGCAGTGCTAACCGCCGTGCTCTCCGGGACCCTGGCGCTGTGAGGCAGCAGTGCTAACCGCCGTGCTCTCCGGGACCCTGGCGCTGTGAGGCAGCAGTGCTAACCGCCGTGCTGCCCGGACCCTGGCACTGTGAGGCAGCAGTGCTAACCGCCGTGCCGTCGGGAACCTGGGCCTGTGAGGCAGCAGTGCTAACCGCCGTGCTCTCCGGGACCCTGGCGCTGTGAGGCAGCAGTGCTAACCGCCGTGCCTCCCGGGACCCTGGCGCTGTGAGGCAGCAGTGCTAACCGCCGTGCTGCCCGGGACCCTGGCACTGTGAGGCAGCAGTGCTAACCGCCGTGCTCTCCGGGACCCTGGCACTGTGAGGCAGCAGTGCTAACCGCCGTGCTCTCCGGGACCCTGGCGCTGTGAGGCAGCAGTGCTAACCGCCGTGCCTCCCGGGACCCTGGCGCTGTGAGGCAGCAGTGCTAACCGCCGTGACGCCCGGGACCCTGGCGCTGTGAGGCAGCAGTGCTAACCGCCGTGCTCTCCGGGACCCTGGCGCTGTGAGGCAGCAGTGCTAACCGCCGTGACGCCCGGGACCCTGGCGCTGTGAGGCAGCAGTGCTAACCGCCATGCTCTCCGGGACCCTGGCGCTGTGAGGCAGCAGTGCTAACCGCCGTGCCTCCCGGGACCCTGGCGCTGTGAGGCAGCAGTGCTAACCGCCGTGCTCTCCGGGACCCTGGCTCTGTGAGGCAACAGTGCTAACCGCCGTGCTCTCCGGGACCCTGGCGCTGTGAGGCAGCAGTGCTAACCGCCGTGCCTCCCGGGACCCTGGCGCTGTGAGGCAGCAGTGCTAACCGCCGTGCTCTCCG
The DNA here is from genome assembly GCF_047496885.1 of Scyliorhinus torazame. Classification (NCBI taxonomy): domain Eukaryota; kingdom Metazoa; phylum Chordata; class Chondrichthyes; order Carcharhiniformes; family Scyliorhinidae; genus Scyliorhinus; species Scyliorhinus torazame. The sequence goes on along the minus strand of NC_092717.1, from coordinate 257,091,762 downwards.
GGACCCTGGCGCTGTGAGGCAGCAGTGCTAACCGCCGTGCTCTCCGGGACCCTGGCGCTGTGAGGCAGCAGTGCTAACCGCCGTGCCTCCCGGGACCCTGGCGCTGTGAGGCAGCAGTGCTAACCGCCGTGCTCTCCGGGACCCTGGCACTGTGAGGCAGCAGTGCTAACCGCCGTGACGCCCAGGACCCTGGCGCTGTGAGGCAGCAGTGCTAACCGCCGTGCTCTCCGGGACCCTGGCGCTGTGAGGCAGCAGTGCTAACCGCCGTGCTCTCCGGGACCCTGGCGCTGTGAGGCAGCAGTGCTAACCGCCGTGACGCCCGGGACCCTGGCGCTGTGAGGCAGCAGTGCTAACCGCCGTGCTCTCCGGGACCCTGGCGCTGTGAGGCAGCAGTGCTAACCGCCGTGCTCTCCGGGACCCTGGCGCTGTGAGGCAGCAGTGCTAACCGCCGTGCTGCCCGGGACCCTGGCGCTGTGAGGCAGCAGTGCTAACCGCCGTGCTGCCCGGGACCCTGGCGCTGTGAGGCAGCAGTGCTAACCGCCGTGCCTCCCGGGACCCTGGCGCTGTGAGGCAGCAGTGCTAACCGCCGTGACGCCCGGGACCCTGGCGCTGTGAGGCAGCAGTGCTAACCGCCGTGCCTCCCGGGACCCTGGCTCTGTGAGGCAGCAGTGCTAACCGCCGTGCCGCCCGGGACCCTGGCGCTGTGAGGCAGCAGTGCTAACCGCCGTGCTGCCCGGGACCCTGGCACTGTGAGGCAGCAGTGCTAACCGCCGTGCTCTCCGGGACCCTGGCGCTGTGAGGCAGCAGTGCTAACCGCCGTGCTCTCCGGGACCCTGGCGCTGTGAGGCAGCAGTGCTAACCGCCGTGCTGCCCGGGACCCTGGCGCTGTGAGGCAGCAGTGCTAACCGCCGTGACGCCCGGGACCCTGGCGCTGTGAGGCAGCAGTGCTAACCGCCGTGACGCCCGGGACCCTGGCGCTGTGAGGCAGCAGTGCTAACCGCCGTGACGCCCGGGACCCTGGCGCTGTGAGGCAGCAGTGCTAACCGCCGTGCTCTCCGGGACCCTGGCGCTGTGAGGCAGCAGTGCTAACCGCCGAGCTCTCCGGGACCCTGGCGCTGTGAGGCAGCAGTGCTAACCGCCGTGCTGCCCGGGACCCTGGCGCTGTGAGGCAGCAGTGCTAACCGCCGTGCTCTCCGGGACCCTGGCGCTGTGAGGCAGCAGTGCTAACCGCCGAGCTCTCCGGGACCCTGGCGCTGTGAGGCAGCAGTGCTAATCGCCGTGCTCTCCGGGACCCTGGCGCTGTGAGGCAGCAGTGCTAACCGCCGTGCTCTCCGGGACCCTGGCGCTGTGAGGCAGCAGTGCTAACCGCCGTGACGCCCGGGACCCTGGCGCTGTGAGGCAGCAGTGCTAACCGCCGTGCTCTCCGGGACCCTGGCGCTGTGAGGCAGCAGTGCTAACCGCCGTGCCTCCCGGGACCCTGGCGCTGTGAGGCAGCAGTGCTAATCGCCGTGCTGCCTGGGACCTTGGCGCTGTGAGGCAGCAGTGCTAACCGCCGTGCTGCCTGGGACCCTGGCACTGTGAGGCAGCAGTGCTAATCGCCGTGCTGCCTGGGACCTTGGCGCTGTGAGGCAGCAGTGTTAACCGCCGTGCTCTCCGGGACCCTGGCGCTGTGAGGCAGCAGTGCTAACCGCCGTGCTGCCCGGGACCCTGGCGCTGTGAGGCAGCAGTGCTAACCGCCGTGCTGCCCGGGACCCTGGCGCTGTGAGGCAGCAGTGCTAACCGCCATGCTGCCCGGGACCCTGGCACTGTGAGGCAGCAGTGCTAACCGCCGTGCTGCCCGGGACCCTGGCGCTGTGAGGCAGCAGTGCTAACCGCCGTGACGCCCGGGACCCTGGCACTGTGAGGCAGCAGTGCTAACCGCCGTGCCTCCCGGGACCCTGGCGCTGTGAGGCAGCAGTGCTAACCGCCGTGACGCCCGGGACCCTGGCGCTGTGAGGCAGCAGTGCGAACCGCCGTGCCTCCCGGGACCCTGGCGCTGTGAGGCAGCAGTGCTAACCGCCGTGCTCTCCGGGACCCTGGCGCTGTGAGGCAGCAGTGCTAACCGCCGTGACGCCCGGGACCCTGGCGCTGTGAGGCAGCAGTGCTAACCGCCGTGCTGCCCGGGACCCTGGCGCTGTGAGGCAGCAGTGCTAACCGCCGTGACGCCCGGGACCCTGGCACTGTGAGGCAGCAGTGCTAATCGCCGTGCTGCCTGGGACCTTGGCGCTGTGAGGCAGCAGTGCTAACCGCCGTGCTCCCGGGACCCTGGCGCTGTGAGGCAGCAGTGCTAACCGCCGTGACGCCCGGGACCCTGGCACTGTGAGGCAGCAGTGCTAACCGCCGTGACGCCCGGGACCCTGGCACTGTGAGGCAGCAGTGCTAACCGCTGTGCTGCCCGGACCCTGGCGCTGTGAGGCAGCAGTGCTAATCGCCGTGCTGCCCGGGACCCTGGCACTGTGAGGCAGCAGTGCTAACCGCTGTGCTGCCCGGACCCTGGCGCTGTGAGGCAGCAGTGCTAACCGCCGTGCCTCCCGGGACCCTGGCGCTGTGAGGCAGCAGTGCTAACCGCCGTGCTCTCCGGGACCCTGGCTCTGTGAGGCAGCAGTGCTAACCGCCGTGCTCTCCGGGACCCTGGTGCTGTGAGGCAGCAGTGCTAACCGCCGTGCCTCCCGGGACCCTGGCGCTGTGAGGCAGCAGTGCTAACCGCCGTGCCTCCCGGGACCCTGGCGCTGTGAGGCAGCAGTGCTAACCGCCGTGCTCTCCGGGACCCGGGTGCTGTGAGGCAGCAGTGCTAACCGCCGTGCTGCCCGGGACCCTGGCGCTGTGAGGCAGCAGTGCTAACCGCCATGCTCTCCGGGACCCTGGCTCTGTGAGGCAGCAGTGCTAACCGCCGTGCTCTCCGGGACCCGGGTGCTGTGAGGCAGCAGTGCTAACCGCCGTGCTCTCCGGGACCCTGGCGCTGTGAGGCAGCAGTGCTAACCGCCGTGCTGCCCGGGACCCTGGCACTGTGAGGCAGCAGTGCTAACCGCCGTGCTGCCCGGGACCCTGGCACTGTGAGGCAGCAGTGCTAACCGCCATGCTGCCCGGGACCCTGGCGCTGTGAGGCAGCAGTGCTAACCGCCGTGCTCTCCGGGACCCTGGCGCTGTGAGGCAGCAGTGCTAACCGCCGTGCTCTCCGGGACCCTGGTGCTGTGAGGCAGCAGTGCTAACCGCCGTGCTCTCCGGGACCCTGGTGCTGTGAGGCAGCAGTGCTAACCGCCGTGACGCCCGGGACCCTGGCGCTGTGAGGCAGCAGTGCTAACCGCCGTGCTCTCCGGGACCCTGGCGCTGTGAGGCAGCAGTGCTAACCGCCGTGACGCCCGGGACCCTGGCGCTGTGAGGCAGCAGTGCTATCCGCCGTGACGCCCGGGACCCTGGCGCTGTGAGGCAGCAGTGCTAACCGCCGTGCTCTCCGGGACCCTGGCACTGTGAGGCAGCAGTGCTAACCGCCGTGCTCTCCGGGACCCTGGCACTGTGAGGCAGCAGTGCTAACCGCCGTGCTCTCCGGGACCCTGGCGCTGTGAGGCAGCAGTGCTAACCGCCGTGACGCCCGGGACCCTGGCTCTGTGAGGCAGCAGTGCTAACCGCCGTGCTCTCCGGGACCCTGGCTCTGTGAGGCAGCAGTGCTAACCGCCGTGCTCTCCGGGACCCTGGCGCTGTGAGGCAGCAGTGCTAACCGCCGTGCTCTCCGGGACCCTGGCGCTGTGAGGCAGCAGTGCTAACCGCCGTGCTGCCCGGGACCCTGGCGCTGTGAGGCAGCAGTGCTAACCGCCGTGCTCTCCGGGACCCTGGCGCTGTGAGGCAGCAGTGCTAACCGCCGTGCTGCCCGGGACCCTGGCGCTGTGAGGCAGCAGTGCTAACCGCCGTGCTGTCCGGGACCCTGGCGCTGTGAGGCAGCAGTGCTAACCGCCGTGACGCCCGGGACCCTGGCGCTGTGAGGCAGCAGTGCTAACCGCCGTGACGCCCGGGACCCTGGCGCTGTGAGGCAGCAGTGCTAACCGCCGTGCTCTCCGGGACCCTGGCACTGTGAGGCAGCAGTGCTAACCGCCGTGCTCTCCGGGACCCTGGCACTGTGAGGCAGCAGTGCTAACCGCCGTGCTCTCCGGGACCCTGGCGCTGTGAGGCAGCAGTGCTAACCGCCGTGCTGCCCGGGACCCTGGCTCTGTGAGGCAGCAGTTCTAACCGCCGTGCTCTCCGGGACCCTGGCACTGTGAGGCAGCAGTGCTAACCGCCGTGACGCCCGGGACCCTGGCTCTGTGAGGCAGCAGTGCTAACCGCCGTGCTCTCCGGGACCCTGGCTCTGTGAGGCAGCAGTGCTAACCGCCGTGCTCTCCGGGACCCTGGCGCTGTGAGGCAGCAGTGCTAACCGCCGTGCTCTCCGGGACCCTGGCGCTGTGAGGCAGCAGTGCTAACCGCCGTGCTGCCCGGGACCCTGGCGCTGTGAGGCAGCAGTGCTAACCGCCGTGCTCTCCGGGACCCTGGCGGTGTGAGGCAGCAGTGCTAATCGCCGTGACGCCCGGGACCCTGGCGCTGTGAGACAGCAGTGCTAACCGCCGTGCTGCCCGGGACCCTGGCGCTGTGAGGCAGCAGTGCTAACCGCCGTGCTCTCCGGGACCCTGGCCCTGTGAGGCAGCAGTGCTAACCGCCGAGCTCTCCGGGACCCTGGCGCTGTGAGGCAGCAGTGCTAACCGCCGTGCTCTCCGGGACCCTGGCGCTGTGAGGCAGCAGTGCTAACCGCCGTGCTGCCCGGGACCCTGGCACTGTGAGGCAGCAGTGCTAACCGCCGTGTCGCCCGGGACCCTGGCGATGTGAGGCAGCAGTGCTAACCGCCGTGCTCTCCCGGACCCTGGCGCTGTGAGGCAGCAGTGCTAACCGCCGTGCTCTCCGGGACCCTGGCACTGTGAGGCAGCAGTGCTAACCGCCGAGCTCTCCGGGACCCTGGCGCTGTGAGGCAGCAGTGCTAACCGCCGTGCTCTCCGGGACCCTGGCACTGTGAGGCAGCAGTGCTAACCGCCGTGCTCTCCGGGACCCTGGCACTGTGAGGCAGCAGTGCTAACCGCCGTGCTCTCCGGGACCCTGGCGCTGTGAGGCAGCAGTGCTAACCGCCGTGCTGCCCGGGACCCTGGCGCTGTGAGGCAGCAGTGCTAACCGCCGTGCTCTCCGGGACCCTGGCGCTGTGAGGCAGCAGTGCTAACCGCCGAGCTCTCCGGGACCCTGGCGCTGTGAGGCAGCAGTGCTAACCGCCGTGCTCTCCGGGACCCTGGCGCTGTGAGGCAGCAGTGCTAACCGCCGTGCTCTCCGGGACCCTGGCACTGTGAGGCAGCAGTGCTAACCGCCGTGCTCTCCGGGACCCTGGCGCTGTGAGGCAGCAGTGCTAACCGCCGAGCTCTCCGGGACCCTGGCGCTGTGAGGCAGCAGTGCTAACCGCCGTGCTCTCCGGGACCCTGGCGCTGTGAGGCAGCAGTGCTAACCGCCGTGCCGCCCGGGACCCTGGCGCTGTGAGGCAGCAGTGCTAACCGCCGTGCTGCCCGGGACCCTGGCACTGTGAGGCAGCAGTGCTAACCGCCGTGCTCTCCGGGACCCTGGCGCTGTGAGGCAGCAGTGCTAACCGCCGTGCTCTCCGGGACCCTGGCCCTGTGAGGCAGCAGTGCTAACCGCCGTGACGCCCGGGACCCTGGCACTGTGAGGCAGCAGTGCTAACCGCCGTGCCTCCCGGGACCCTGGCCCTGTGAGGCAGCAGTGCTAACCGCCGTGACGCCCGGGACCCTGGCACTGTGAGGCAGCAGTGCTAACCGCCGTGCTCTCCGGGACCCTGGCGCTGTGAGGCAGCAGTGCTAACCGCCGTGCTGCCCGGGACCCTGGCGCTGTGAGGCAGCAGTGCTAACCGCCGTGCTGCCCGGGACCCTGGCGCTGTGAGGCAGCAGTGCTAACCGCCGTGACGCCCGGGACCCTGGCGCTGTGAGGCAGCAGTGCTAACCGCCGTGCTGCCCGGGACCCTGGCGCTGTGAGGCAGCAGTGCTAACCGCCGTGCTCTCCGGGACCCTGGCGCTGTGAGGCAGCAGTGCTAACCGCCGTGACGCCCGGGACCCTGGCACTGTGAGGCAGCAGTGCTAACCGCCGTGACGCCCGGGACCCTGGCACTGTGAGGCAGCAGTGCTAACCGCCGTGTCGCCCGGGACCCTGGCGCTGTGAGGCAGCAGTGCTAACCGCCGTGCTCTCCGGGACCCTGGCGCTGTGAGGCAGCAGTGCTAACCGCCGTGCTGCCCGGGACCCTGGCGCTGTGAGGCAGCAGTGCTAACCGCCGTGCCTCCCGGGACCCTGGCGCTGTGAGGCAGCAGTGCTAACCGCCGTGCTCTCCGGGACCCTGGCGCTGTGAGGCAGCAGTGCTAACCGCCGTGCTGCCCGGGACCCTGGCGCTGTGAGGCAGCAGTGCTAACCGCCGTGCTCTCCGGGACCCTGGCGCTGTGAGGCAGCAGTGCTAACCGCCGTGCTCTCCGGGACCCTGGCGCTGTGAGGCAGCAGTGCTAACCGCCGTGCTCTCCGGGACCCTGGCGCTGTGAGGCAGCAGTGCTAACCGCCGTGCTCTCCGGGACCCTGGCGCTGTGAGGCAGCAGTGCTAACCGCCGTGCTCTCCGGGACCCTGGCGCTGTGAGACAGCAGTGCTAACCGCCGTGACGCCCGGGACCCTGGCGCTGTGAGGCAGCAGTGCTAACCGCCGTGCTGCCCGGGACCCTGGCGCTGTGAGGCAGCAGTGCTAACCGCCGTGCTCTCCGGGACCCTGGCGCTGTGAGGCAGCAGTGCTAACCGCCGTGCTCTCCGGGACCCTGGCGCTGTGAGGCAGCAGTGCTAACCGCCGTGCTCTCCGGGACCCTGGCGCTGTGAGGCAGCAGTGCTAACCGCCGTGCTCTCCGGGACCCTGGCGCTGTGAGGCAGCAGTGCTAACCGCCGTGCTCTCCGTGACCCTGGCGCTGTGAGGCAGCAGTGCTAACCGCCGTGACGCCCGGGACCCTGGCGCTGTGAGGCAGCAGTGCTAACCGCCGTGCTGCCCGGGACCCTGGCGCTGTGAGGCAGCAGTGCTAACCGCCGTGCTGCCCGGGACCCTGGCGCTGTGAGGCAGCAGTGCTAACCGCCGTGCTCTCCGGGACCCTGGCACTGTGAGGCAGCAGTGCTAACCGCCGTGCTCTCCGGGACCCTGGCGCTGTGAGGCAGCAGTGCTAACCGCCATGCTGCCCGGGACCCTGGCGCTGTGAGGCAGCAGTGCTAACCGCCGTGCTGCCCGGGACCCTGGCGCTGTGAGGCAGCAGTGCTAACCGCCGTGCTCTCCGGGACCCTGGCGCTGTGAGGCAGCAGTGCTAACCGCCGTGCTCTCCGGGACCCTGGCGCTGTGAGGCAGCAGTGCTAACCGCCGTGCTCTCCGGGACCCTGGCGCTGTGAGGCAGCAGTGCTAACCGCCGTGCTCTCCGGGACCCTGGCGCTGTGAGGCAGCAGTGCTAACCGCCGTGCTCTCCGAGACCCTGGCGCTGTGAGGCAGCAGTGCTAACCGCCGTGCCGCCCGGGACCCTGGCGCTGTGAGGCAGCAGTGCTAACCGCCGTGCTGCCCGGGACCCTGGCGCTGTGAGGCAGCAGTGCTAACCGCCGTGCTCTCCGGGACCCTGGCCCTGTGAGGCAGCAGTGCTAACCGCCGTGCTGCCCGGGACCCTGGCGCTGTGAGGCAGCAGTGCTAACCGCCGTGCTCTCCGGGACCCTGGCGCTGTGAGGCAGCAGTGCTAACCGCCGTGCTCTCCGAGACCCTGGCGCTGTGAGGCAGCAGTGCTAACCGCCGTGCTCTCCGGGACCCTGGCGCTGTGAGGCAGCAGTGCTAACCGCCGTGCTCTCCGGGACCCTGGTGCTGTGAGGCAGCAGTGCTAACCGCCGTGCTGCCCGGGACCCTGGCGCTGTGAGGCAGCAGTGCTAACCGCCGTGCTCTCCGGGACCCTAGCGCTGTGAGGCAGCAGTGCTAACCGCCGTGCTGCCCGGGACCCTGGCACTGTGAGTCAGCAGTGCTAACCGCCGTGCTCTCCGGGACCCTGGCGCTGTGAGGCAGCAGTGCTAACCGCCGTGCCGCCCGGGACCCTGGCGCTGTGAGGCAGCAGTGCTAACCGCCATGCTCTCCGGGACCCTGGCGCTGTGAGGCAGCAGTGCTAACCGCCGTGCCTCCCGGGACCCTGGCGCTGTGAGGCAGCAGTGCTAACCGCCGTGCTCTCCGGGACCCTGGCGCTGTGAGGCAGCAGTGCTAACCGCCGTGCCGCCCGGGACCCTGGCGCTGTGAGGCAGCAGTGCTAACCGCCGTGCCGCCCGGGACCCTGGCGCTGTGAGGCAGCAGTGCTAACCGCCGTGCCTCCCGGGACCCTGGCGCTGTGAGGCAGCAGTGCTAACCGCCGTGCTGCCCGGGACCCTGGCGCTGTGAGGCAGCAGTGCTAACCGCCGTGTCGCCCGGGACCCTGGCGCTGTGAGGCAGCAGTGCTAACCGCCGTGCTCTCCGGGACCCTGGCGCTGTGAGGCAGCAGTGCTAACCGCCGTGCTGCCCGGGACCCTGGCGCTGTGAGGCAGCAGTGCTAACCGCCGTGCCGCCCGGGACCCTGGCGCTGTGAGGCAGCAGTGCTAACCGCCGTGCTCTCTGGGACCCTGGCACTGTGAGGCAGCAGTGCTAACCGCCGTGTCGCCCGGGACCCTGGCGCTGTGAGGCAGCAGTGCTAACCGCCGTGCTCTCCGGGACCCTGGCGCTGTGAGGCAGCAGTGCTAACCGCCGTGCTCTCCGGGACCCTGGCGCTGTGAGGCAGCAGTGCTAACCGCCGTGTCGCCCGGGACCCTGGCACTGTGAGGCAGCAGTGCTAACCGCCGTGCTGCCCGGGACCCTGGCGCTGTGAGGCAGCAGTGCTAACCGCCGTGCTCTCTGGGACCCTGGCACTGTGAGGCAG
>NC_092717.1:257025227-257077727 GCF_047496885.1 Scyliorhinus torazame | reverse complement strand
TGTAGTATATATAAATGATTTGGAGGAAAATGTAACTGGTCTGATTAGTAAGTTTGCAGACGACACAAAGGTTGGTGGAATTGCGGATAGCGATGAGGACTGTCTGAGGATACAGCAGGATTTAGATTGTCTGGAGACTTGGGCGGAGAGATGGCAGATGGAGTTTAACCTGGACAAATGTGAGGTAATGCATTTTGGAAGGGCTAATGCAGGTAGGGAATATACAGTGAATGGTAGAACCCTCAAGAGTATTGAAAGTCAAAGAGATCTAGGAGTACAGGTCCACTGATCACTGAAAGGGGCTACACAGGTGGAGAAGGTAGTCAAGAAGGCATACGGCATGCTTGCCTTCATTGGCCGGGGCATTGAGTATAAGAATTGGCAAGTCATGTTGCAGCTGTATAGAACCTTAGTTAGGCCACACTTGGAGTATAGTGTTCAATTCTGGTCGCCACACTACCAGAAGGATGTGGAGGCTTTAGAGAGGGTGCAGAAGAGATTTACCAGAATGTTGCCTGGTATGGAGGGCATAAGCTATGAGGAGCGATTGAATAAACTCGGTTTGTTCTCACTGGAACGAAGGAGGTTGAGGGGCGACCTGATAGAGGTATACAAAATTATGAGGGGCATAGACAGAGTGGATAGTCAGAGGCTTTTCCCCAGGGTAGAGGGGTCAATTACTAGGGGGCATAGGTTTAAGGTGAGAGGGGCAAAGTTTAGAGTAGATGTACGAGGCAAGTTTTTTACGCAGAGGGTAGTGGGTGCCTGGAACTCACTACCGGAGGAGGTAGTGGAGGCAGGGACGATAGGGACATTTAAGGGGCATCTTGACAAATATATGAATAGGATGGGAATAGAGGGATACGGACCCAGGAAGTGTAGAAGATTGTAGTTTAGTCGGGCAGTATGGTCGGCACGGGCTTGGAGGGCCGAAGGGCCTGTTCCTGTGCTGTACATTTCTTTGTTCTTTGTTCTTTGTTCTTTTCCTTATTCCTCATTTGCAAACATCTCTCTATTATAAATGATGAGAGCAGTACATTTAGAAGCATTAATGGATGGACAAGGCAGCTTGGGTTATGAAATGCAAGTCAAGCTGAGCAATCATACCATTACTGCCCCATTACATCCCCATTACTGCCCCATTACTGCCCCATTACTGCCCCCGTATTGGGGGCCAATAGAAATGAAATGAAAATTGCTTATTGTTACAAGTAGGCTTCAAATGAAGTTACTGTGAAAAGCCCCTAGTCGCCACATTCTGGCACCTGTTCAGGGAGGCTGGTACGGGAATCGAACCGTGCTGCTGGCCTGCCTTGGTCTGCTTTAGAAGCCAGTGATTTATCCCTGTGCTAAACAACCCTCAACAATGTTTTCTGTCCCCACGCCAGGACTTTATCCGTCCTCACTATTGGCCTGATTTCCCCCTTTACGAAGAATTCTATCCCACCTCCTTTGCCTTTTTGTCTGTCCTTCCCAAATAATTCGGCTGCGATCTCTGCTGCCCTGCCGATGGAATTGCGACTATATCATAACCGTTTTATCTATTTCTGCTGTTAATTTATCTGCTGTATTGTGACTGCTCCAGACATTCAGTCACAAAGCCATCAGCCCCGCTCCTCCCCAGGTGTGACCCATCCTGTTTGTACAGGTCCCACCTCCTCCAGAGCTGGTCCTAATGTCCCAGCAATCTGAATCCCTCTCTCCTACACCATTTTTCTCCAGCCTATCCTGCTATTTTTACTCTCTAGCACGTGGCACTGGTAGTAATCCTGACATCACTTACCTTTGAGGTCCAATTTTTTACCAATGTGCACCATGACCACTGGCTGTTCACCCTCCCCCTCCCAATTGTCCACATTAATTCTTCCCAACTTTTACAGATGCACCATAGAAAGCATCCTATCGGGCTGCATCACAGCCTGGTATGGCAACTGCTCGGCCCAGGACCGCAAGAAACTTCAGAGAGTCGTGAACACAGCCCAGTCCATCACACGAACCTGCCTCCCATCCATTGACTCCATCTACACCTCCTGCTGCCTGGGGAAAGCGGGCAGCATAATCAAAGATCCCTCCCACCCGGCTTACTCACTCTTCCAACTTCTTCCATTGGGCAGGAGATACAGAAGTCTGAGAACACGCACGAACAGACTCAAAAACAGCTTCTTCCCCACTGTCACCAGAGTCCTAAATGACCCTCTTATGGACTGACCTCATTAACACTACACCCTGTATGCTTCATCCGATGCCAGTGCTTATGTAGTTACATTGTGTACCTTGTGTTGCCCTATTATGTATTTTATTTTATTCCCTTTTCTTCTCATGTACTTAATGATCTGTTGAGCTGCTCGCAGAAAAATGCTTTTCACTGTACCTCGGTACACGTGACAATAAACAAATTTGAATGTCCTGTGACTGGTCCGAGACATTCTTGAGCCCAGAACCAGGGAGGCACCACCATCCTGGCCACAGAAGCACCTGTCTGTTCCTCTGACTATTGACTCCTCTATCACTATAGCACACTGGGCTAAATCGCTGCCTTTGAAAGCAGGCCAGCAGCACGGTTCAATTCCCGTACCAGTCTCCCCGAACAGGTGCCGGAATGTGGCGACTAGGGGCTTTTCACAGTAACTTCATTTGAAGCCTACTTGTGACAAAGAACAAAGAAATGTACAGCACAGGAACAGGCCCTTCGGCCCTCCAAGCCCGTGCCGACCATACTGCCCGACTAAACTACAATCTTCTACACTTCCTGGGTCCGTATCCTTCTATTCCCATCCTATTCATATATTTGTCAAGATGACAATAAGCGATTTTCATTTCATTTCATTTTTCACATCCCAGAATACTCTCTGCTTTATTAACTGCTCTCTCCACCTATCCTGACCTATCAGTCAATATCCACCACTATCTAATTATCCCCCTCCTTTCATGTTTTCATTCCCAGATCTTTCTGTGAAGGTGAGGAGTATTCTATTAAATATCTCAAACGTACTTTTCTCCAGATGACGGCCGCACAGTGGTTAGCATTGTTGCTTCACAGCTCCAGGGTCCCAGGTTCGATTCCGGCTTGGGTCACTGTCTGTGCGGAGTCTGCACATCCTCCCCGTGTGTGCGTGGATTTCCTCCGGGTGCTCCGGTTTCCTCCCACAGTCCAAAGATGTGCAGGTTAGGTGGATTGGCCATGATAAATTGCCCTTAGTGTCCAAAAGGTTAGGAGGGGTTATTGGGTTACGGGGATAGGGTGGAGGCGTGGGCTTAATTGGGGTGCTCTTTCCAAGGGCCAGTGCAGACTCGATGGCCCGAATGGCCTCCTTCTATGATTCTCATTTCTGAAGCCCATCCTTTCCCTCATTGACCTCACAGTGTGGTTGTGATGTCTGTTGGATTGTCGGTGTTTGTGTCTTTGACCCTGGCCTTTCTCTCTCCTGTCAGTGTGTGTAGGGATCGGAAATGGCATTGCACCAACAGGCCATGTACTGGAACCTGCCTTGCTACAGGAGACCCTCACTACATGACGTTTGATGGGCGGATGTTCAGCTTCCTTGGTGACTGTGACTATGTGTTAGTTGAAGAACACCGCAATCTCTTCACTGTTACAGCTGAGAATGTGCCGTGTGGAACCAGCCGGGTCACGTGTACTAAATCCGTCGTGGTGATCATTGGAAACACAATTATCCACCTTCTGAAGGGTAAGGTGGAGCCCACAGAGTGGGTGTGAACTTGGGGAAAATAGATGATTCCGTCTTTTTCTGCAGTCGGTTAGTAGCCGGAAAGCTGGGAAAAATGACCATGTGGACGGGATCTGAGAGTCAAAGTAAATACAGGAAACTCCGAGACGGACTGTAAAGAGGATAAGAGGGGCAGAGAGGGACTGAGAATAGATTCGGATTGATGGAGAAGAAAATGTTAAAGTCCTTGAGAAACATAATTAGTGACGAGAGGAATCAAAAGGGGGAAGATGATTCAGGACCGAATCAAGATCTTATTATGAGACAGACCGAATTGTTCAGAGTTTTACAGCACAGAACGAGGCCATTCAGCCAATCCTGTCTGTCAGGCATCAAGCACCGATCCGAGTCCTGTTTCCAGCACTGGGCCCATAGCCTTGCACGCTGGGGCATTTCAAATGCTGATCTAACTCCTGTTTCAATGTTCTGAGGGTCTCTGCCTCCACCCCCCTTTCAGGCAGCGAATCCCAGACTCCCACCCCCTCTGGGGGAAAAGGTCTTTCCTCACATCCCCCCTAACCCTCCTGCCCCTGATTATCTTCCCGATCTATGTCCCTCATAGTTTTGTAAACCTCAATCAGTTCCCTCCTCAGCTTTCCCGACTCGAAAGAAAACATCCTGGGCCTTTTGGCTCGGAGCGGGTACAGGACATTCTGGAGGGGGGGGGGGGGGGGTGAACAGCCAGTGGTCGTGGTCCACATCGGGACAAAATGACATCAGGAAAAAAAGGGATGAGGTCCTAAAAGCAGAATACAGGGAGCGAGGAAGGGAGTTAAGAAATCGGACCTCGAAGGTAGTAATTATAGGCCAGTTGGCTTAACTTCGGTAGTAGGGAAGATGCTGGAATCTATCATCAAGGACGAAATAGCGAGGCATCTGGATGGAAATTGTCCCATTGGGCAGACGCAGCATGGGTTCATAAAGGGCAGGTCGTGCCTAACTAATTTAGTGGAATTTTTTGAGGACATTAACAGTGCGGTAGATAACGGGGAGCCAATGGATGTGGTATATCTGGATTTCCAGAAAGCCTTTGACAAGGTGCCACACAAAAGGTTGTTGCATAAGATAAAGATGCATAGCATTAAGGGGAAAGTAGTAGCATGGATAGAGGATTGGTTAATTAATAGAAAGCAAAGAGTGGGGATTAATGGGTGTTTCTCTGGTTCGCAATCAGTAGCTAGTGGTGTCCCTCAGGGATCAGTGTTGGGCCCACAACTGTTCACAATTTACAGAGATGATTTGGAGTTGGGGACCAAGGGCAATGTGTCCAAGTTTGCAGACGACACTAAGATAAGTGGTAAAGCAAAAAGTGCAGAGGATACTGGAAGTCTGCAGAGGGATATGGATAGGCTAAGTGAATGGGCTAGGGTCTGGCAGATGGAATACAATGTTGACAAATGTGAGGTAGGAATAACAGCAAAAGGGATTATTTAAATGATAAAATATTAAAACATGCTGCTGTGCAGAGAGATCTGGGTGTGTTAGTGCATGAGCCGCAAAAAGTTGGTTTACAGGTGCAACAGGTGATTAAGAAGGTAAATGGAATTTTGTCCATTGCTGGAGGGATGGAGTTTAAGGCTAGGGAGGTTATGCTGCAATTGTATAAGGCGTTAGTGAGGTCACACCTGGAGTATTGTGTTCAGTTTTGGTCTCCTTACTTGAGAAAGGACGTACTGGCACTGGAGGGTGTGCAGAGGAGATTCACCAGGTTAATCCCAGAGCTGAAGGGGTTGGATTACGAGGAGAGGTTGAGTAGACTGGGACTGTACTCGTTGGAATTTAGAAGGATGAAGGGGGATCTTATAGAAACGTATTAAATTATGAAGGGAATAGATAGGATAGATGCGGGCAGGTTGTTTCCACTGGCGGGTGAAAGCAGAACTAGGGGGCATAGCCTCAAAATAAGGGGAAGTAGATTTAGGACTGAGTTTAGGAGGAACTTCTTCACCCAAAGGGTTGTGAATCTATGGAATTCCTTGCCCAGTGAAGCAGTTGAGGCTCCTTCATTAAATGTTTTTAAGGTAAAGATAGATAGTTTTTTGAAGAATAAAGGGATTAAGGGTTGTGTGGATGGAGAAACAGCTGGCTTGTAATGCTGAACAAGGCCAGCAGCACGGTTCAATTTCCGTACCAGCCTCCCCGAACAGGCGGCGGAATGTGGCGACTAGGGGCTTTTCACAGTAACTTCATTGAAGCCTACTTGTGACCATAAGCGATTATTATTATATATGGCAAGTGAAATCGAATGCAGACAAGTGGGAAGAATAAGGAGAGGGAATCCAGGATAAAGGGTGTGATTGGACAGGGGGGAGATGCTCTGTATCACTCCGTGTGTATTATGATTCTGTGCCTCTTATCTCCACAGGGAAGGATGTGATGATAAATGGCGCTGGAGTGAAACTGCCCAAAGCGTACAGTGGGAGTGGACTCTTCCTCCATCAGGCAGGTCTATTTGTGTCGGTCACCACCAATTTGGGACTGTATGTCCTCTGGGACGGAGGTAAGTGCTGTTCAAACTGAAGCTGTTTGACGTAAAGAATCTCACAGCAATGTGAGTCTGATTGGACGAACCTGCTGAAATTCCCCCCAATCCCTCTCAGACGAATAAAAGTAAATTGGGATCCCAACTCGGTGAAACGCGGAAAATACTAATCCCCGTCCAGGTGCACCTTCACCAATCCACCCGAGACCGGCCAGAATCCCGCAGATGGGAGTGAAATAGGTGGGAATTGTCCAGTGGGAAGCACCATCGGCCCTGGATTCAACTCACCCGGAAACCCAAACTCAACCAATCCCAAAATGACCCCAGAATATACTGCATCAACTCAGCCGGTCTGGAAGCAATGGTGAAGACAGAGACAGACGGAAGGTCTGTGAGGAAGAAAGATAAATACGGCAATTTTCGGGAACCTTGGATGACGAATGATATTGTAGGCCTCGTCAAAAAGAAAAAGGAGGCATTTGTCAGGGCTAAAAGGCTGGGAACAGACGAAGCCTGTGAGGCATATAAGGAAAGTAGGAAGGAACTTAAGCAGGGAGTCAGGAGGGCTAGAAGGGGTCATGAAAAGTCATTGGCAAATAGGGTTAAGGAAAATCCCAAGGCTTTTTACACTTACATAAAAAGCAAGAGGGTAGCCAGGGAAAGGGTTGGCCCACTGAAGGATAGGCAAGGGAATCTATGTGTGGAGCCAGAGGAAATGGGCGAGGTGCTAAATGAATACTTTGCATCAGTATTCACCAAAGAGAAGGACTCGGTGAATGTTGAGTCTGGAGAAGGGGGTGTAGATAGCCTGGGTCACATTGAGATCCAAAAAGACGAGGTGTTTGGCGTCTTGAAAAATATTAAGGTGGATAAGTCCCCAGGGCCTGATGGGATCTACCCCAGAATACTGAATGAGGCTAGAGAGGAAATTGCTGAGGTCTTGACAGAAATCTTTGGATCCTCACTGTCTTCAGGTGATGTCCCGGAGGACTGGAGAATAGCCAATGTTGTTCCTTTGTTTAAGAAGGGTAGCAAGGATAATCCTGGGAACTACAGGCCGGTGAGCCTTACGTCAGTGGTAGGGAAATTATTGGAGATGATTCTTCGAGACAGGATCTACTCCCATTTGGAAGCACATGGACGTATTAGTGAGAGGCAGCACGGTTTTGTGAAGGGGAGGTCGTGTCTTACTAACTTGATAGAGTTTTTCGAGGAGGAGGTCACAAAGATGATTGATGCAGGTAGGACAGTGGATGTTGTCTATATGGACTTCAGTAAGGCCTTTGACAAGGTCCCTCACGGCAGACTGGTACAAAAGGTGAAGTCACACGGGATCAGACGTGAGCTGGCAAGATGGATACAGAACTGGCTAGGTCATAGAAGGCAGAGAGTAGCAATGGAAGGGTGCTTTTCTGATTGGAGGGCTGTTACTAGTGGTGTTCCACAGGGATCAGTGCTGGGACCTTTGCTGTTTGTAGTATATATAAATGATTTGGAGGAAAATGTAACTGGTCTGATTAGTAAGTTTGCAGACGACACAAAGGTTGGTGGAATTGCGGATAGCGATGAGGACTGTCAGAGGATACAGCAGGATTTAGATTGTCTGGAGACTTGGGCGGAGAGATGGCAGATGGAGTTTAATCTGGCCAAATGTGAGGTAATGCATTTTGGAAGGTCTAATACAGGTGGGAAATATACAGTAACTGGGAAAACCATGAAGTGTATTGATAGGCAGAGGGATCTGGATATACAGGTCCGCAAGTGGCAACACAGGTGGAGAAGGTAGTCAAGAAGGCATACGGCATGCTTGCCTTTATCGACCGGGGCACTGAGTATAAAAATTGGCAAGTCATGTTGCAGTTGTATAGAACCTTAGTTAGGCCACACTTGGAGTATAGTGTTCAATTCTGGCCGCCACACTACCAGAAGGATGTGGAGGCTTTAGAGAGGGTGCAGAAGAGGTTTACCAGGATGTTGCCTGGTATGGAGGGCATTAGCTATGAGGAGCGGTTGAATAAACTCGGTTTGTTCTCACTGGAACGACGGAGGTTGAGGGGAGACCTGATAGAGGTCTACAAAATTATGAGGGGCATAGACAGAGTGGATAGTCAGAGGCTTTTCCCCAGGGTAGAGGGGTCAATTACTAGGGGGCATAGGTTTAAGGTGAGAGGGGCAAGGTTTAGAGTAGATGTACGAGGCAAGTTTTTTACACAGAGGGTAGTGGGTGCCTGGAACTCGCTACCGGAGGAGGTGGTGGAAGCAGGGACGATAGGGACATTTAAGGGGCATCTTGACAAATACATGAATAGGATGGGAATAGAGGGATACGGACCCAGGAAGTGTAGAAGATTGTAGTTTAGTCGGGCAGCATGGTCGGCACGGGCTTGGAGGGCCGAAGCTTTGTTCTTTGCCTGTTACTATGGGAACGGTACGAGTCTCCTCCACCCGGAAAACTGAGATAAATATTGAATTAGCATCTCTACCATTTCTGTGTTCCCCAATATTAAATCCCTGGTCCTGACCTTCAAAGGACCAACATTCACTTCAGCTACTTTTTTCTCTTTTAGATACTTAGAGAAACTTTTGCTCGCCTTGTTTATGTTTTTCGCTGGTTTTCTTTCATAATTTACCTTTTATTACGTTTTTAGTAATCCTTTGTTGATCTTGAAAAGTTTCCTCATTGTCTATCCTGCCTCTGGCCTTTGCGATCTGTTAGTTTTGGTCTTTATCTTACCTTTAACTTTCTCTCTTAGCCGACTCTCTTCCTCACTCGGATATATTTTATTTGTGAGGAATTGAGTATCTCCTTAAACAGCTGCCACTGCTCATCAGCCAAACCTTTGAGCCTTCCTGCTCACTCGGCCAAATCTGACCTCACGCCGATGTCATTTCCTTTGTTTAATTCCAGAGTGTGGGACTCCACTTCCTCACCCTCAGAATTTCAACTTCAGTTTGCACACTATGATCACGCTTCCCTCGAGGGTTCTTAACTGTGAGGTCATTAATTAATCCCTCCTCATTACACAATACCAAATGCTGACGAGCTGCTCCTTCGTTGGTCCCCCAACAGACTGTTCCCGGAAACAACCTCGAATCCATTCAATCAACTCTGCCTCCACGCTCCCCTTGCTAATTTCATTCCTCCAGTCGATGTGCATATGAGAGTCACCCATTATTATTGCCTTTCTTCCAAACCCCCTGTATTTCCGGGTTTATAAAGTCCTCAATCAGTCTGTTTGGGCACAGTAAGAAGTTTTACAACACCAGGTTAAAGTCCAACAGGTTTGTTACGATGTCACTAGCTTTCGGAGCGCTGCTCCTTCCTCAGGTGAATGAAGAGGTCTGTTCCAGAAACACATATATAGACAAATTCAAAGATGCCAAACAATGCTTGGAATGCGACCATTAGCAGGTGATTAAATCTTTACAGATCCAGAGATGGGGTAACCCCAGGTTAATGAGGTGTGAATTGTCTCAAGCCAGGACAGTTGGTAGGATTTTGCAGGCCAGATGGTGGGGGATGAATGTAATGCGACATGAATCCCAGGTCCCGGTTGAGGCCGCACTCATGTGTGCGGAACTTGGCTATAAGTTTCTGCTCGGCGATTCTGCGTTGTCGCGCGTCCTGAAGGCCGCCTTGGAGAACGCTTACCCGGAGATCAGAGGCTGAATGCCCTTGACTGCTGAAGTGTTCCTCGACTGGAAGGGAACATTCCTGCCTGGTGATTGTTGCGCGATGTCCGTTCATTCGTTGTCGCAGCGTCTGCATGGTCTCGCCAATGTACCACGCTTTGGGACATCCTTTCCTGCAGCGTATGAGGTAGACAACGTTGGCCGAGTCGCACGAGTATGTACCGCGTACCTGGTGGGTGGTGTTCTCACGTGTAATAGTGGTATCCATGTCGATGATCTGGCACGTCTTGCAGAGATTACCATGACAGGGTTGTGTGGTGTCGTGGTCACTGTTCTGAAGACTGGGTAGTTTGCTGCAAACAATGGTTCGTTTGAGGTTGCGCGGTTGTTTGAAGGCAAGTAGTGGGGGGGTGGGGATGACCTTGGCAAGGTGTTCACCTTCATCGATGACGTGTTGAAGGCTGTGAAGAAGATGACGTAGTTTCTCCGCTCCGGGGAAGTACTGGACGACGAAGGGTATTCTGTCGGTTGTGTCCCATGTTTGTCTTCTGAGGAGGTCGGTCCGGTTTTTCGCTGTGGCGCGTTGGAACTGTCGACCGATGAGTCGAGTGCCATATCCCGTTCGTACGAGGGCATCTTTCAACGTCTGTAGATGTCTGTCACGCTCCTCCTCGTCTGAGCAAATCCTGTGTATACGGAGCGCTTGTCCATAGGGGATGGCTTCTTTAATGTGTTTAGGGTGGAAGCTGGAGAAGTGGAGTATCGTGAGGTTATCCGTGGGTTTGCGGTAAAGCGAAATGCTGAGGTGACCGTCCTTGATGGAGACGAGTGTGTCCAAGAATACAACTGATTTTGGAGAGTAGTCCATGGTGAGTCTGATGGTTGGATGGAACTTATTGATGTCATCGTGTAGTCGTTTCAGTGATTCCTCGCCGTGGGTCCAAAGGAAAAAAATGTCATCGATGTATCTGGTGTATAACGTCGGTTGAAGGTCCTGTGCGGTGAGTAGGTCCTGTTCAAACTTGTGCATGAAGATGTTGGCGTATTGGGGTGCGAATTTGGTCCCCATGGCTGTTCCGTGCGTCTGGATGAAGATGGTGTCGAAGGTGAAGACGTTGTGATCCAGAATGAAGCGGATGAGTTGCAGAATTGCGTCTGGAGATTGGCAGTTGTCGGTGTTGAGTACTGTTGTAGCAATGCCATTGTCATGGGGGACGTCTGTTTGGGGACCGAGAGATTAGTCTTACCAAGGACTGTGTCCCTTTGCTGTTTCTGATTTCTGCCCAGACTGATTCCACATCGTGCTCTCAAGGGTTTGTGTCATTTCTCAATACAGCTCTGATCACGTTCCTCACCAGCAGGGCTACGACACTCCTTCTCCTTTCAGTCTAACTTTCCAAATATTGCACTTGGATGCCCAGATCCCTCTAGCTCAGCCCGGCAATCTCTCACCATTTAATCAGCTTTTTTAAGATGTGGAGATGCCGGCGTTGGACTGGGGTAAGCACAGTAAGAAGTCTTACAATCATTCACCTGAGGAAGGAGCAGCGCTCCGAAAGCTAGTGACATCGAAACAAACCTGTTGGACTTTAACCTGGTGTTGTAAGACTTCTTACTTTTTAAAAATGCACAGTTTCACATTTTCCCACATTATTCTCCAATTTCCAGATCTTCACCCACTCACAACTTATTCATATAAAAACATACATAGAAAATAGCAGGAGGAGGCCATTCGGCCCTTCGAGACTGCTTCGCCATTCATTATGATCATGGCTGATCATCAAGTTCAATACCCTGACCAAACCTCCGCCCCCCCCCCCCCCCCCATATCCCTCGATCCCTTTAGCCCCAAGAGCTGTATCGAATTCCTTCTTCAAATTACACAACGTTTTCGCCTCAACTACTTTCTGTGGGAGTGAATTCCACAGATTCACCGCTCTCTGGGTGAAGAAATTTCTCCTCACCTCAATCCTAAAAGGTTTACCCCTTATCCTCAAACTGTGACCCCGAGTTTTGGACTCCATCGGGAACATTTTTTGAATCTACCGTCTAATCCTGATGGAATTCTGTAAGTTTCTATGAGATCCCCTCTCACTCTTCTAAACTCCAGTGAATTTAATCCAAACCCACTTAGTCTCTCCTCATATGACAGTCCCGCCAACCCAGGAATCAGCCTGGTAAACCTTCGCTGCACTCCCTCCAGAGCAAGAACATCCTTCCTCAGATAAGGACACCAAAACTGCCCACAATACTCCCGGTGTGACCTCACCAATGCCCTGTACAATTGCAGTAAAACATCTCTATTCCTGTACTCAAATCCTCTCGCTACGAAGGTCAACATTCCATTTCCCTTCTTTCCTGCCGGCTGTACCTGCCGCTTACTTTCAGCGACTGATGCACGAGGACACCAAGGTCTCGCTGAGTCTCCGCCTCTCTCAATTTACTCCCATTCCAATAATAATCTGATTTCCTATTTTTGCTACTGAAGTGGATAACCTCACGTTTATCCACATTATACTGCATCAGCCTTGCATGTGCCCACTCACTCAGCCTGTCCAAATCCCGCTGAAGCATCTCTGCATCCTCCTCACAGCTCACCCTCCCACCCAACTTTGTCTCATCTGCAAATTTGGAGATAATACATTTAGTTCCTTCGTCCAAATCATTAATGTGATAATGTGAACAGTTGGGGTCCCAGCACAGGGCCGTGCGGTACCCCACTAGTCACTGCCTGTCTGCTAACCAGCTGTCTATCTATCTCCAGACTCTACCCACAATCCCATGCACTCTAACTTTACACATTAATCTGCTCTGTGAGATCTTGTCGAAAGCCTTCTGAAAGTCTAAATAAACCACATCCACCGGTTCTCCCTGGTCAACTCTACTAGTTACATCTTCAAAGAATTCCAGTAGATTTGTTAAGCGTGATTTCCCTTTAGTAAATCCATGCTGACTGTCTGATTACACCCCTGCGTTCCAAATGCTGTGCTGTGAAATCCTTGATAATGGATTCCAGCAACTTCCCCACTGCCGACGTTAGGCTCACTGGTCTCTCGTTCCCTGTTTTCTCTCTGCCTCCCTTTCTGAATCGCGGGTTACATTCCGGAGTCCAAAATTGTTTGGAAAATGACCAGCAGTGGATCTACTGGGCGGATTCTCCCAGCCCCGGGCCGGAGAATGGCTGTAACCGCGTCACCCCGACGCCGGCGCGCGAATCTCCGAGGTGCAGAGAATCAGCTCCATTTGCGGCGTTGCGTTTGGTGCGCCGCTGGCCGCGGGCAGCTGTCCGCGGCGGGGCTGCCGATTCTCCGGCCTGGATGGGCCGAGCGGCCACGCGGAAACAGCAGAGTCTCACCGGCGCCGTCCACCCCTGGTCACTGCCGGCGGGAACTCTGCGCGAAGGGTCGGGGGGCGGCCTGTGGGGGGAGGGGGCGTCTCTGTCCCCGGGGGGGGGGGGGGGGGGGGCTCCGATGGGGTCTGGCCAGCGATCGGGGCCCACCGATCGACGGGCCAGCCTCCCCCCCCCCCCCCCCCCCCCCGGGGCCTACTTGGTTGTGCGGCCGGCCCCTGAACCCCCACGCCATGTTGCGTCGGCGCCGGTGCCCTGAAGAAGTCCCCTGCGCATGCGAGGGTCGGCGCGATGCACATCTGGCACCGGGAAAGGAGGCTGGAGCGGTGTGAACCGTGCTGGCCCCCTGTGGGGCCAGAATCATGGGGCCAGTGCCGTGCTGGCCCCCTGTGGGGCCAGAATCGGTCGTCCCCGTGCCTGTTGCGCGCCATCGTGAATCGCGACGGTGTTCCCAACGGCGCGAACACTCTGTCTCCATTTCGGAGAAGTGCACCCCCTAGGGCCACTTCCTGAAGTACTCTGGGATGGAGATTATCCGGCCCTGGAGATTTATCCACCTTCAATCCCATTAATTTCCCCAAACCATTTCTTTACTAACACTAATTTCTTTCAGCTCCTCACTGAAACTTGTGTTTCCCGAACTTCCGGTACATTATTCATGTCTCCCTTTGTGAAGACAGAAGCAAAATAAGAATTTAGTTCCTCAGCCATTTCTTTGTTCCTGTTATGAATCCCCCGTCTCTGACTGTCAGGGGCCGACATTAGTTTTTCTCAATCTTTTTCTCTTTACATACGCACAGAAACTTTCACAGTTAGTTTTTATGTTCCCCACCAGCTTTCTCTCCTATTGTATTTTCCCTTCTTAATCAACCCCTTGGTCTGCCTTTGCTGAATTTTAAACTGTTCCCAATCCTCAGGTCTATTGCTTTTTCTTGATAATTTTGAATGCTTCCCTATGTAACCTCCTCATTCCCTCTTCACAATTTACTATCCTCCTTCTCTTTGTGTCGTCAGCAAATTTCACGACCACACCTTCGGTCCCTACATCCAATCATTGATGTAAAAACATTGAGGCCCCAGCACTGATCCCAGCACGCCAACCTGAAATAAACCCATTGATGCCAACTCTGCCCCCTGCCAGTTGGGCAATCTTCACTCCACACCAATATGGTATCCCTCACACCATGAGCATTTATTTTCCACAATAACCTTTCATGGGGCATCTTATCAAATGCTTTCTAGAAATCTAAGTATAGTCCATCCCCCGGTTCCCCTTTATCCACAGCGGATGTAACTCCTTCAAAGAACTCCAAATACATTACATCGACTAGCTCCCCTTTATACATTTTTCTTGTTACAACCTTTAAGAGCTTTCATAAAATTTATCAAACACAATTTTTCTTTCACAAAACTATGTTGACTCTGTCTGATTGTGTGACAATTTTCTAAATATTGTGCCAATGCCTCCTTCACAAAAGCTGAGTGATTACTGGAGAATGTGGTGTCTGTGATTTGTCGCTATTTTCAGGTACCCGTGTGTACGTGCAACTGGAGTCACAGCACCGGGGTCGAGTGAGGGGCTTGTGCGGTAATTTTGACGGAGACACAGAGAATGACTTCACTACCCGACAGGGGATTGTAGAAGCAACTTCCGATCGGTTTGGGAATTCCTGGAGAGTCAGTCAGAGCTGTCCCGAGGTCTACAATGAGGACGTTCCACATCCGTGCTCGGTGAGTCCAGGTCAGAGTGACCGGGCAGTGGGAGGTTGCCATGTTGGTCAGAGTGACCGGGCAGTGGGAGGTTGCCATGTTGGTCAGAGTGACCAGGCAGTGGGGAGGTTGCCATGTTGGTCAGAGTGACCGGGCAGTGGGGAGGTTGCCATGTTGGTCAGACTGACCGGGCAGTGGGAGGTTGCCATGTTGGTCAGAGTGACCGGGCAGTGGGAGGTTGCCATGTTGGTCAGAGTGACCGGGCAGTGGGAAGGTGCCATGTTGGTCAGAGTGACCGGGCAGTGGGAAGGTGCCATGTTGGTCAGAGTGACCGGGCAGTGGGAGGTTGCCATGTTGATCAGAGTGACCGGGCAGTGGGAGGTTGCCATGTTGGTCAGAGTGACCGGGCAGTGGGAAGGTGCCATGTTGGTCAGAGTGACCGGGCAGTGGGAGGTTGCCATGTTGGTCAGAGTGACCGGGCAGTGGGGAGGTTGCCATGTTGGTCAGAGTGACCGGGCAGTGGGAGGTTGCCATGTTGGTCAGAGTGACCGGGCAGTTGGAGGGTTGCCATGTTGGTCAGAGTGACCGGGCAGTGGGGAGGTTGCCATGTTGGTCAGAGTGACCGGGCAGTGGGAGGTTGCCATGTTGGTCAGAGTGACCGGGCAGTGGGAGGTTGCCATGTTGGTCAGAGTGACCGGGCAGTGGGAGGTTGCCATGTTGGTCAGAGTGACCGGGCAGTGGGAGGTTTCCATGTTGGTCAGAGTGACCGGGCAGTGGGAGGTTGCCATGTTGGTCAGAGTGACCGGGCAGTGGGGAGGTTGCCATGTTGGTCAGAGTGACCGGGCAGTGGGAGGTTGCCATGTTGGTCAGAGTGACTGGGCAGTGGGAGGGTTGCCATGTTGGTCAGAGTGACCGGGCAGTGGGAGGTTGCCATGTTGGTCAGAGTGACCGGGCAGTGGGAGGTTGCCATGTTGGTCAGAGTGACCGGGCAGTGGGTGGTTGCCATGTTGGTCAGAGTGACCGGGCAGTGGGAGGTTGCCATGTTGGTCAGAGTGACCGGGCAGTGGGAGGGTTGCCATGTTGGTCAGAGTGACCGGGCAGTGGGAAGGTGCCATGTTGGTCAGAGTGACCAGGCAGTGGGGAGGTTGCCATGTTGGTCAGAGTGACCGGGCAGTGGGAGGGTTGCCATGTTGGTCAGAGTGACCGGGCAGTGGGAAGGTGCCATGTTGGTCAGAGTGACCAGGCAGTGGGAAGGTGCCATGTTGGTCAGAGTGACCGGGCAGTGGGAAGGTGCCATGTTGGTCAGAGTGACCGGGCAGTGGGAGGTTGCCATGTTGGTCAGAGTGACCGGGCAGTGGGAGGGTTGCCATGTTGGTCAGAGTGACCGGGCAGTGGGGAGGTTGCCATGTTGGTCAGAGTGACCGGGCAGTGGGAGGTTGCCATGTTGGTCAGAGTGACCGGGCAGTGGGAGGTTTGCCATGTTGGGCAGAGTGACTGGGCAGTGGGAGGTTGCCATGTTGGTCAGAGTGACCGGGCAGTGGGTGGTTGCCATGTTGGTCAGAGTGACCGGGCAGTGGGAGGTTGCCATAAGAACATAAGAACTAGGAGCAGGAGTCGGCCATCTGGCCCCTCGAGCCTGCTCCACCATTCAATGAGATCATGGCTGATCTTTTGTGGACTCAGCTCCACTTTCCGGCCCGAACACCATAACCCTTAATCCCTTTATTCTTCAAAAAACTATCTATCTTTATCTTAAAAACATTTAATGAAGGAGCCTCTACTGCTTCACTGGGCAAGGAATTCCATAGATTCACAACCCTTTGGGTGAAGAAGTTCCTCCTACACTCCATCCTAAATCTACTTCCCCTTATTTTGAGGCTATGCCCCCTAGTTCTGCTTTCACCCGCCAGTGGAAACAACCTGCCCGCATCTATCCTATCTATTCCCTTCATAATTTTATATGTTTCTATAAGATCCCCCCTCATCCTTCTAAATTCCAACGAGTACAGTCCCAGTCTACTCAACCTCTCCTCGTAATCCAACCCCTTCAGCTCTGGGATTAACCTAGTGAATCTCCTCTGCACACCCTCCAGTGCCAGTACGTCCTTTCTCAAGTAAGGAGACCAAAACTGAACACAATACTCCAGGTGTGGCCTCACTAACACCGTATACAATTGCAGCATAACCTCCCTAGTCTTAAACTCCATCCCTCTAGCAATGAAGGACAAAATTCCATTTGCCTTCTTAATCACCTGTTGCACCTGTAAACCAACTTTTTGCGACTCATGCACTAGCACACCCAGGTCTCTCTGCACAGCAGCATGTTTTAATATTTTATCATTTAAATAATAATCCCTTTTGCTGTCATTCCTACCAAATTGGATAACCTCACATTTGTCAACATTGTATTCCATCTGCCAGACCCTAGCCCATTCACTTAGCCTATCCAAATCCCTCTGCAGACTTCCAGCATCCTCTGCACTTTTTGCTTTACCACTCATCTTAGTGTCGTCTGCAAACTTGGACACATTGCCCTTGGTCCCCAGCTCCAAATCATCTATGTAAATTGTGAACAGTTGTGGGCCCAACACTGATCCCTGAGGGACACCACTAGCTACTGATTGCCAACCAGAGAAACACCCATTAATCCCCACTCTTTGCTTTCTATTAATTAACCATCCTCGATCCATGCTACTACTTTCCCCTTAATGCCATGCATCTTTATCTTATCATCGATTATCATAGAATTTACAGTGCAGAAGGAGGCCTTTCGGCCCATCGAGTCTGCACCGGCTCTTGGAAAGAGCACCCTACCCAAGGTCAACACCTCCACCCTATCCCCATAACCCAGTTGCCCCACCCAACACTAAGGGCAATTTTGGACACTAAGGGCAATTTATCATGGCTAATCCACCTAACCTGCACATCTTTGGACTGTGGGAGGAAACCGGAGCATCCGGAGGAAATCCACGCACACACGGGGAGGACGTGCAGACTCCGCACAGACAGTGACCCAAGCCGGAATCGAACCTGGGACCCTGGAGCTGTGAAGCAATTGTGCTATCCACAATGCTACCGTGCTGCCTTTTGTGTGACACCTTGTCAAAGGCTTTCTGGAAATCCAGATATACCACATCCATTGGCTCCCTGTTATCTACCGCACTGTTAATGTCCTCAAAAAATTCCACTAAATTAGTCAGGCACGACCTGCCCTTTATGAACCCATGCTGCGTCTGCCCAATGGGACAACTTCCATCCAGATGCCTTGCTATTTCTTCCTTGATGATAAATTCCAGCATCTTCCCTACGACCGAAGTTAAGCTAACTGGCCTATAAGTACCCGCTTTCTGCCAACCTCCTTTTTTAAACAGTGGTGTCACGTTTGCTAATTTCCAATCCGCCGGGACCACCCCAGAGTCTAGTGAATTTTGATAAATTATCACTAGTGCATTTGCAATTTCCCTAGCCATCTCTTTTAGCACTCTGGGATGCATTCCATCAGGGCCAGGAGACTTGTCTACCTTTAGCCCCATTAGCTTGCCCATCACTACCTCCTTGGTGATAACAATCCTCTCAAGGTCCTCACCTGTCATAGCCTCATTTCCATCAGTCACTGGCATGTTATTTGTGTCTTCCACTGTAAAGACCGACCCAAAAAACCTGTTCAGTTCCTCAGCCATTTCCTCATCTCCCATTATTAAATCTCCCTTCTCATCAGAGGAATAGGGAGAGAGAGCATTTAAACACGTGGCTACAGGGATGGTGCAGGCGGGAGGGATTCAGATTTTTGGATAACTGGGGCTCTTTCTGGGGAAGGTGGGACCTCTACAGACAGGATGGTCTACATCTGAACCTGAGGGGCACAAATATCCTGGGGGGGAGATTTGTTAGTGCTCTTTGGGGGGGTTTAAACTAATGCAGCAGGGGCATGGGAACCTGGATTGTAGTTTTAGGGTAAGGGAGAATGAGAGTATAGAGGTCAGGAGCACAGATTTGACGTCGCAGGAGGGGGCCAGTGTTCAGGTAGGTGGTTTGAAGTGTGTCTACTTCAATGCCAGGAGTATACGAAATAAGGTAGGGGAACTGGCAGCATGGATTGGTACCTGGGACTTCGATGTTGTGGCCATTTCGGAGACATGGATAGAGCAGGATCCCTGCACTGACTGCTTTTTCCCAGTCCCTCTTACAATTAATCATCTATCTCCAATCTTTGGTGTAACTAATTCCCTGAAGCTGCTATCTATGACCCCCTCTGCCTCCCGAATGATCCGAAGTTCTTCCAACTCCAGCTCCAGTTCCCTAACTCGGTCTTGGAGGAGCTGGAGATGGCAGCACTTCCTGCAGGTAAAATCAGCAGGGACACTAACGGCATCCCTCACCTCAAACATCCTGCAGGAGGAACATTGCACTCCCTTCCCTGCCATTCCTCTAACTTTCTACCAAGATCTGGCTAACAACTAAATTTTAAATAATAATAATAATACAATATGGTACTTACCTCACACCAATGGGTTTTATTATTAGGTTAGAGGCGGAGGGCGGGTGGGAGACACTACACGTGTAGTGTCTCGGGTTTCCTCTCCACCAGAATTTATTGGTGAGGGACTTCCCAGAAGTCCGCGGGTCGAACCTCCTGTTCCCGCCTTAAAAAATAATTTTTAAAAAAATACAGCAGCAAAAGAGGAACAGAAACGGGACCAGGTAAGTGTTTACTTCAATACTCACCCAGCAGCAGCCCCCGCACTCCGCTCCCACTGAAACTCCAAGAGATGCTCCTGCAAGGTAAGTTATTTTAAACTTCAATACTCACCCACCAGCAGCCTCTGCACTCCAGTTCCTCAACTGTTTCACTATAAAGTCTTTGCTCCCAGTCTACCTTAGCTAGTTCTTCTCTCATCCCATTGTAATCTCCTTTGTTTAAGCACAAAACACTAGTGCTTGATTTTACCTTCTCACCCTCCATCTGTATTTTAAATTCCACTATATTGTGATTGCTCCTTCCGAGAGGATCCCTAACTATGAGATCCTGAATCAATCCTGTCTCATTACACAGGACCAGATCTAGGACCGCTTGTTCCCTCATAGGTTCCATTACATACTGTTCTAGGAAACTATCGCGGATACATTCTATAAACTCCTCCTCAAGGCTGCCTTGACCGACCTGGTTAAACCAATCAACATGTAGATTAAAATCCCCCATGATAACTGCTGTCCCATTTCTACATGCATCTGTTATTTCTTTGTTTATTGCCTGCCCCACCATAATGTTACTATTTGGTGGCCTATAGATTACTCCTATCAGTGACTTTTTCGCCTTACTATTCCTGATTTCCACCCAAATGGATTCAACCTTATCCTCCATAGCACCGATGTCATCCCTTACTGTTGCCCGGATGTCATCCTTAAATAACAGAGCTACACCACCTCGCTTACCATCCACTCTGTCCTTCCGAAAAGTTTGATACCCTTGGATATTTAACTCCCAGTCGTGACCATCTTTTAACCATGTTTCAGTAATGGCCACAAAATCATAGTCATTCACGATGATTTGCGCCATCAACTCATTTATTCCGAATACTACGAGCATTCAGGTAAAGTACACTTATGTTGGCTTTTTTTGCTCTGTTCTGAATCTTAGCACCTCGATCAGTAACCTCTCCTAAGTTATATTTCCTCTTAACCGTTCTCCTAATTTTCCTTGTCATTGAACCCATATCTTCCTGTAACAACCTGCCGCGTCGCTTACCATTGATGTTTTCACTTCCCGTTTTATTCCTTTTAGTATTCCTGGTCCTATTCACTAAGCTCACCTCAGTCACTGTACCTTGTACTGTCGCCCTTTTTGATTTTTGACTATGCCTTCTCTGCCTCACACTTTCCCCCTTACTGCCTTTTGTTTCTGTCCCTGTTTTACTACCTTCCAATTTCCTGCATCGGTTCCCATCCCCCTGCCACATTAGTTTAAACTCTCCCCAACAGCTCTAGCAACCCCCCCCCCCAGGACATCGGTTCCAGTCCTGCCCAGGTGCAGACCGTCCGGTTTGTACTGGTCCCACCTCCCCCAGAACCGGTTCCAATGTCCCAGGAATTTGAATCCCTCCCTCTTGCACCATCTCTCGAGCCACGCAGTCATCCTCTCTATCCTGACATTCCTACTCTGACTAGCTCGTGGCACTGGTAGCAATCCTGAGATTACTACCTTTGAGGTCCTACCTTTTAGTTTAACTCCTAGCTCCCTAAATTCAGCTTGTAGGACCTCGTCCCGTTTTTTACCTATATCGTTGGTGCCTATGTGCACCACGACAGCTGGCTGTTCACCCTCTTCCCCCCCCCCCCCCCCCCCAGAATGTCCTGCAGCCGCTCCGACACATCCTTGACCCTTGCACCAGGGAGGCAACATACCACCCTGGAGTCTCGATTGCGTCCGCAGAACCGCCTGTCTATTCCCCTTACAATTGAGTCCCCTATCACTATAGCCCTGCCATTCTTCTTCCTGCCCAGCTGCGCAGCAGAGCCAGCCACGGTGCCATGAACCTGGCTGCTGCTGCCTTCCCCTGGTGAGCCATCTTCCTCAACAGTGTCCAAAGTGGTTTATCTGTTTTTCAGGGAGATGACC
The DNA here is from genome assembly GCF_047496885.1 of Scyliorhinus torazame. Classification (NCBI taxonomy): domain Eukaryota; kingdom Metazoa; phylum Chordata; class Chondrichthyes; order Carcharhiniformes; family Scyliorhinidae; genus Scyliorhinus; species Scyliorhinus torazame. Next base: position 257,056,209 of record NC_092717.1, on the reverse strand, counting down.
GCAGAGGACACCTGCACTGCCTTCCTACTCTTGCTCTGTCTTTTGGTCACCCATTTTCTATCTCCCTCAGTACCTTTCACCTGCGGTGTGACCAACTCGCTAAACGTGCTATCCACGACGTCCTCAGCATCGCGGACGCTCCAAAGTGAGTCCATCCGCAGCTCCAGAGCCGTCAAGCGGTCTAACAGGTGCTGCAACTGGACACACTTCTTGCACGTGAAGGAGACAGGGACAGTGGACGTGTCCCTGAGCTCCCACATCGCACACGAGGAGCACGACACGGGTCTGAGATCTCCTGCCATGTCTTAAACCTTCGGTTAACTTCAACAACTACAATTTCAACAAAAAAAACAACAAAGAAAAAATAAATAAATATACCAATGAAAATAAACAGAAAAACAGAAACACTACTTACCAGTCACTTACCAGGGATATAAAGCACTTCCTCCCCACCCAGCTTCGAATTCCCACCTAGGTTCAAATTCCCAAACTCACTGTTTGCTGTCTCACTCTGGCTGTGTCTTCTCTCTGGCTCACTGGGAGAACTCACTGGGAGTGAGTTTACAAGTTGCTCTTTTTAAACTGTCCTGAATTGATTTCCCTCCCCCACCTGCTTTTAGATCAAGGTAGATTTAAGTGACTGGTAAGTAGTGTTTCTGTTTTTCTGTTTCTTTTCATTGGTATATTTATTTATTTTTTCTTTGTTGTTTTTTTCCACATTGCCAAGAACTCTACCGTTAACCCTGTATTCCGCATTCATATTTGTCCTTCCAAAATGGACAACCTCACACTTTTCAGGGTTAAACTCCATCTGCCACTTCTCAGCCCAGCTCTGCATCCTATCTATGTCTCTTTGCAGCCGACAACAGCCCTCCTTACTATCCACAACTCCACCAATCTTCCTATCGTCTGCAAATTTACTGACCCACCCTTCAACTCCCTCATCCAAGTCATTGATGAAAATCACAAACAGCAGAGGACCCAGAACTGATCCCTGCGGTACGCCACTGGTAACTGGGCTCCAGGCTGAATATTTGCCATCCACCACCACTCTCTGACTTCTATCGGTTAGCCAGTTCGTTATCCAACTGGCCAAATTTCCCACGATAGATGGGTTGGTGGAGTGGGCGGTAAAGTGGCAGATGGAATTTAACACCGAGATGTGTGAGGTCAGCATTGAAGGAGGTCAATTTACTGGTAGGGAAACTACTGGAGAAGATTCTGAAGGAGTGAATCTATCTCCACTTGGAGACGCAAGGTTTGATCAGTTACAGGGAGGACACAATAAATGGGATATACTAAGAGGGGGAGATGAAGTGAGAGATCTTGGCGTACAGGTACACAGGTCCCTAAAGGCAGCAGTTCAAGTAGAGAAGGTTGTTAAGAAAGCAAATGGAATGCTCGCCTTCATTGGCAGAGTATAGAATATAAAAGTAAGGATATGAAGTTGGAATTGTATAAAACACCGGTGAGGCCACAACTGGAGTATTGTGGGCAGTTCTGGTCGCCACATTACAGGGAGGATGTTATTGCTCTGGACAGTACGAAGTCTTACAACACCAGGTTAAAGTCCAACAGGTTTGTTTCGATGTCACTAGCTTTCGGAGCGCTGCTCCTTCCTCAGGTGAATGAAGAGGTCTGTTCCAGAAACACATATATAGACAAATTCAAAGATGCCAAACAATGCTAGGAATGCGAGCATTAGCAGGTGATTAAATCTTTACAGATCCAGAGATGGGGTAACCCCAGGTTAAAGAGGTGTGAATTGTCTCAAGGCAGGACAGTTGGTAGGGTTTTGCAGGCCAGATGGTGGGGGATGAATGTAATGCAACATGAATCCCAGGTCCCGGTTGAGGCCGCACTCATGTGTGCGGAACTTGGCTATAAGTTTCTGCTCGGCGATTCTGCGTTGTCGCGGGTCCTGAAGGCCGCCTTGGAGAACGCTTACCCGGAGATCAGAGGCTGAATGCCCTTGACTGCTGAAGTGTTCCCCGACTGGAAGGGAACATTCCTGCCTGGTGATTGTCGCGCGATGTCCGTTCATTCGTTGTCGCAGCGTCTGCATGGTCTCGCCAATGTACCACGCTTCGGGACATCCTTTCCTGCAGCGTATGAGGTAGACAACGTTGGCCGAGTCGCACGAGTATGTACCGCGTACCTGGTGGGTGGTGTTCTCACGTGTAATAGTGGTATCCATGTCGATGATCTGGCACGTCTTGCAGAGATTGCCATGACAGGGTTGTGTGGTGTCGTGGTCACTGTTCTGAAGACTGGGTAGTTTGCTGCAAACAATGGTTCGTTTGAGGTTGCGCGGTTGTTTGAAGGCAAGTAGTGGGGGTGTGGGGATGACCTTGGCAAGATGTTCATCGTCATCAATGACGTGTTGAAGGCTGTGAAGAAGATGACGTAGTTTCTCCGCTCCGGGGAAGTACTGGACGACGAAGGGTATTCTGTCGGTTGTGTCCCATGTTTGTCTTCTGAGGAGGTCGGTCCGGTTTTTCGCTGTGGCGCGTTGGAACTGTCGATCGATGAGTCGAGTGCCATATCCCATTCGTACGAGGGCATCTTTCAACGTCTGTAGATGTCTGTTACGCTCCTCCTCGTCTGAGCAGATCCTGTGTATACGGAGCGCTTGTCCATAGGGGATGGCTTCTTTAATGTGTTTAGGGTGGAAGCTGGAGAAGTGGAGCATCATGAGGTTATCCGTGGGTTTGCGGTAAAGCGAAGTGCTGAGGTGACCGTCCTTGATGGAGACGAGTGTGTCCAAGAATGCAACTGATTTTGGAGAGTAGTCCATGGTGAGTCTGATGGTTGGATGGAACTTATTAATGTCATCGTGTAGTCGTTTCAGTGATTCTTCGCCGTGGGTCCAAAGGAAAAAATGTCATCGATGTATCTGGTGTATAACGTCGGTTGAAGGTCCTGAGCGGTGAGTAGGTCCTGTTCAAACTTGTGCATGAAGATGTTGGCGTATTGGGGTGCGAATTTGGTCCCCATGGCTGTTCCGTGCGTCTGGAGGAAGAACTTGTTGTCGAAGGTGAAGACGTTGTGATCCAGAATGAAGCGGATGAGTTGCAGAATTGCGTCTGGAGATTGGCAGTTGTCGGTGTTGAGTACTGAGGCTGTTGCAGCAATGCCGTCGTCATGGGGGATGCTGGTGTAGAGTGCCGAGACGTCCATTGTGACGAGGAATGTTCCTGGTTCAACTGGTCCATGGGTGCTGAGTTTCTGTAGGAAGTCCGTCGTGTCGCGACAGAAGCTGGGTGTACCTTGTACGATGGGTTTCAAGATGCCCTGATGTAGCCAGAGAGGTTCTCACACAAGGTCCCATTGCCTGAAACGATAGGGCGGCCTGGTGTGTTGGCCTTATGTATTTTCGGGAGGCAGTAGAGATCTCCAATGCGGGGAGTACGTGGGATGAGAGCACGTAGGGTGCTCTGAAGATCTGGATCCAAGGTCTTGATCAATCTGTTAAGTTGGCGGATGTGTTCCTTGGTCGGATCTGCGGGTAACTGTCTGTAGTGTTCTTGGTTGTTCAGTTGTCGGTATACTTCTTTGCAGTAGTCCGTTCAGTTCAGTACGACTTGAGTTGATCTGCGGTGCGGCAACCGAAGAGGAAAGAGTCGAATTGGACCCCTCCGGAAGGCCGCTGCCTTAGACTCGACATGTATGCTCAAGCCGTCAGGAGTCGCGTCAATGCCAGATTCATCAGTCGCATTCACAAGACAACCCCGAACGTCACCCAAGCACAACGCAATGCCATCCGCGCTCTCAAGACCAACCACAGCATCGTTATCAAACCAGCAGACAAAGGGGGGGCCACTGTCGAATTCATACTGTGCCCACCCCAGTCCAACGCCGGCATTTCCACATCATTGCTCTGGAGAGAGAGCAGAGGAGGTTTACAAGAAAGTTGCCAGGGAGGGGAGTGTGGTGATGGGGGGAGGGGGGGGTGTGGTGAGGGGAGTGTGGTGGTGAGGGGTGGGTGGAGTGTGGTGAGGGGGGAGGGGGAGTGTGGTGAGGGTGGAGGAGTGTGGTGAGAGGGGGGGGGGAGGAGTGTGGTGAGGGGGGGAGGGGGAGTGTGGTGAGGGGGGGAGGAGTGTGGTGAGAGGGGGGGAGGAGTGTGGTGAGAGGGGGGGAGGAGTGTGGTGAGGGGGGGAGGGGGAGTTTGGTGAGGGGAGGAGTGTGGTGAGGGGGAGGAGTGTGGTGAGGGGGGAGGAGTGTGGTGAGGGGGGAGGAGTGTGGTGAGGGGGGGAGGAGTGTGGTGAGGGGGGGAGGAGTGTGGTGAGGGGGGGAGGAGTGTGGTGAGGGGGGGAGGAGTGTGGTGAGGGGGGGAGGAGTGTGGTGAGGGGGGGAGGAGTGTGGTGAGGGGGGGAGGAGTGTGGTGAGGGGGGGAGGAGTGTGGTGAGGGGGGGAGGAGTGTGGTGAGGGGGGGAGGAGTGTGGTGAGGGGGGGAGGAGTGTGGTGAGGGGGGAGGAGTGTGGTGAGGGGGGGAGGAGTGTGGTGAGGGGGGAGGAGTGTGGTGAGGGGGGGAGGAGTGGTGAGGGGGGGAGGAGTGTGGTGAGGGGGGGAGGAGTGTGGTGAGGGGGGGAGGAGTGTGGTGAGGGGGGGAGGAGTGTGGTGAGGGGGGAGGAGTGTGGTGAGGGGGGGAGGAGTGTGGTGAGGGGGGGAGGAGTGTGGTGAGGGGGGGAGGAGTGTGGTGAGGGGGGGAGGAGTGTGGTGAGGGGGGGAGGAGTGTGGTGAGGGGGGGAGGAGTGTGGTGAGGGGGGGAGGAGTGTGGTGAGGGGGGGAGGAGTGTGGTGAGGGGGGGAGGAGTGTGGTGAGGGGGGAGGAGTGTGGTGAGGGGGGGAGGAGTGTGGTGAGGGGGAGGAGTGTGGTGAGGGGGGAGGAGTGTGGTGAGGGGGGGAGGAGTGTGGTGAGGGGGAGGAGTGTGGTGAGGGGGGGAGGAGTGTGGTGAGGGGGGGAGGAGTGTGGTGAGGGGGGGAGGAGTGTGGTGAGCGGGGTAGGAGTGTGGTGAGGGGGTGGTGGGGGGGGGGTGGAGTGTGGTGAGGGGGGAGGAGTGTGGTGAGGGGGTGGTGGGGGGGAGGAGTGTGGTGAGGGGGGAGGAGTGTGGTGAGGGGGTGGAGTGTGGTGAGGGGGGGGAGGAGTGTGGTGAGGGGGGGAGGGGGGGAGGAGTGTGGTGAGGGGGAGGAGGAGTGTGGTGAGGGGGGAGGAGTGTGGTGAGTGGGTGGTGGGGGGGGTTGGAGTGTGGTGAGGGGGGAGGAGTGTGGTGAGGGGGGAGGAGTGTGGTGAGGGGGGAGGAGTGTGGTGAGGGGGGAGGAGTGTGGTGAGGGGGAGGAGTGTGGTGAGGGGGGAGGAGTGTGGTGAAGGGGGAGGAGTGTGGTGAGGGGGGGAGGAGTGTGGTGAGGGGGGGAGGAGTGTGGTGAGGGGGGGAGGAGTGTGGTGAGGGGGGGAGGAGTGTGGTGAGGGGGGAGGAGTGTGGTGAGGGGGGAGTAGTGTGGTGAGAGGGAGGAGTGTGGTGAGGGGGGAGGAGTGTGGTGAGGGGGGAGGAGTGTGGTGAGGGGGGGGAGGAGTGTGGTGAGGGGGGGAGGAGTGTGGTGAGGGGGGGAGGAGTGTGGTGAGGGGGGAGGTGTGTGGTGAGGGGGGGAGGAGTGTGGTGAGGGGGGAGGAGTGTGGTGAGGGGGGGAGGAGTGTGGTGAGGGGGGGGGGGAGGAGTGTGGTGAGGGGGTGGTGGGGGGGGGGGTGGAGTGTGGTGCCGGGGGAGAGTTGGTCTTGCTGTTTCACTGAGCTGGTGGGCTCCTTCGGGGGTGGGTTATTGTGGACGATGTGACCTCCCAGGCCACTTGCAGAGGCCGATGAGGTGAGTACAGTGGACAGTGGAGTTTATTTTCACTGTCTTGTATTTCCTGAAACTAATTCCCTATGCGTTTCCTGCCTTTTTCCTCATCAGTTACTTGATGTTATTTTGGCAGCTGGGTAAAGCAACACTTCTTCTGTCGCCTGCAATTAGTGTGAGCAGTCCCGAAACTCTACTGCAACAGCTTGTGAGCGTCTAAAGGACTTTATTTGGGAAGTTCGAGCCATTTGACTCAGAAACGGCAGTGGGTCCAATATGTGAACCATCTCCAATTGTTTTTTGAAACCAAGCAGTCAGCTGGACAATGTGAATTTGGATCGATTCTCAACGAGATGTTGAGAGATAGATTGGTTTGTGGTGTGAATTATCTCACCATCGGGGAAAAAACAATTAGCAGAGACAGAACGTACCTTGAAAAGAATATTAGAGATTGTTCAGGCTACAGAAAGCATTGAAAATGGTGCGTTGAGTTTCAAAGTGTAGAGCGATGGTACGGGGAGAGAACCCCCAGAGAGGCGGGAGGGGGCATGTTTAGATTGATTACAGAACCACATAAAGCCCATCGACAGTCAACAGAAAAAACTGTGGCTCCGGTGGGCAGCTTAGAAAATGACTCGAAAGAAGAATGTGAAGTTTAAACAATATTAAAGTCAGCAAGTCAGCCCCAGCTGTAATTGTGATAATGGTGCTAATTCTAGAGTCATGGTCTCCAATGTCCTGTCACTCTGTTGTCCCTCAGGAGAATCCTCAGCGTGTAACGTGGGCTCGGAAACGCTGTAGCAGCCTCAGTCAGACTCTCTTCCAGGCCTGTCACCCGGAGGTGCCGTACCAACCCTTCTATGAATGGTGTGTCTTTGATGCCTGTGGGTGAGTAAAGATGCAGACAGCAGGATGCCAACAGTCTCAGAGCCTGGAGCCTGCAGGTTGCTGGGATTCTGGAAGTTGGATATGATGATTTGCAGCAGGATGTTATTGACGGTCTGCGACTGTTTGATGTGCTGGATTCTTATTGTCTTTTTCTGGGTGTGTGCAGCTGTGACACTGGTGGGGACTGTGAGTGCCTGTGTACGGCCATTGCCACCTACACCGAGGAGTGTAACAAGCGAGGAGTCTACATCCGCTGGAGGTCTCAGGATCTCTGCCGTAAGTACACACAACAGTTACACAAATCGGGGTCATAGTGTCAGCCCTGTGCTGATGACAGGAGGGAGGTGTTTGCAGGAACAGGGGGAGTTTGTTCCGTTCCTGTAATTCCACTCGGTCATGGCTAACGTAAACTTCAACATTTTCTCAGTCTCGGTTCTCTCCCCGTTACTGATCACAGCCTCGAAAGGCCCCAAAATCTTTGTCGGGGGAGAGTTTCCGATTTGCACTCCCACTTCCCGACACCCCCCTGATCATCTCGAATCACCATAACCCATCACCATCCCGAATCACCGTCACTCAATCACGAATCACCGTCACCCGATCCCGAATCACCGTCACCCGATCCCGAATCACCGTCACCCGATCCCGAATCACCGACACCCGATCCCGAATCACCGTCACCCAATCCCGAATCACCGTCACCCGATCCTGAATCACCGTCACCCTATCCCGAATCACCGTCACCCTATCCCGAATCACCGTCACCCAATCCTGAATATCCGTCACCCAATCCTGAATACCCGTCACCCAATCCTGAATATCCATCACCCAATCCCGAATCACCGTCACCCGATCCCGAATCACCGTCACCCAATCCTGAATATCCGTCACCCAATCCTGAATACCCGTCACCCAATCCTGAATATCCATCACCCAATCCCGAATCACCGTCACCCAATCCCGAATCACCGTCACCCGATCCCGAATCACCGACACCCGATCCCGAATCACCGACACCCAATCCCGAATCACCGTCACCCAATCCCGAATCACCGACACTCAATCCCGAATCACCGTCACCCAATCCTTAATCACTGTCACCCAATCCCAAATCACCATCACCCGATCCCGAATCACCGACACCCAATCCTGAATATCCGTCACCCAATCCCGAATCACCGTCACCCAATCCCGAATCACCGTCACCCGATCCCGAATCACCGACACCCGATCCCGAATCACCGACACCCGATCCCGAATCACCGTCACCCAATTCCGAATCACCGACACTCAATCCCGAATCACCGTCACCCAATCCTGAATCACTGTCACCCAATCCCAAATCACCGTCACCCGATCCCGAATCACCGACACCCAATCCTGAATATCCGTCACCCAATCCCGAATCACCGTCACCCAATCCCGAATCACCGTCACCCGATCCCGAATCACCGACACCCGATCCCGAATCACCGACACCCGATCCCGAATCACCGTCACCCAATCCCGAATCACCGACACTCAATCCCGAATCACCGTCACCCAATCCTGAATCACTGTCACCCAATCCCAAATCACCGTCACCCGATCCCGAATCACCGACACCCAATCCTGAATATCCGTCACCCAATCCCGAATCACCGTCACCCGATCCTGAATCACCGTCACCCTATCCCGAATCACCGTCACCCAATCCCGAATCTCCGTCACCCGATCCCGAATCACCGTCACCATCTCTAATCACCGTCACCCAATCCCGAATCACCGTCACGAAATCCCGAATCACCGTCACCCTATCCCGAATCACCGTCACCCGATCCCGAATCACCGTCACCCGATCCCGAATCACCGTCACCCGATCCCGAATCTCCGTCACCCGATCCCGAATCACCGTCACCATCTCGAATCACCGTCACCCAATCCCGAATCACCGTCACGAAATCCCGAATCACCGTCACCAATCCCGAATCACCGTCACCAATCCCGAGTCACCGTCACCAATCCCGAATCACCGTCACCAATCCTGAATCACCGTCAGCCTATTCCGAATCACTGTCACCCAATCCCGAATCACCATCACTGTCACCCAATCCCGAATCACCATCACCATCTCGAGTCACCGTCACCATCACCATCTCGAATCACCGTCACCATCACCATCACGAATCACTGTCACCCAATCCCGAATCACTGTCACCCAATCCCGAATCACTGTCACCCAATCCCAAATCTCCGTCACCCAATCCGGAATCACCGTCACCCAATCCCGAATCACTTGTGACACCGAAAGGGACCCTAAGGAATTGGTAGATGAGACCGTCCGCCTCGAAGGCAGTGTATGGCCGGTCCGACTTCCGGATTGGGAGCTGGTGGTAGGCGGATTTCAGGTCACTTGTTGAGAAGACCCAGTACTGCGCAATCTGATTGACCACATCAGATATGCGTGGGAGGGGGTACGCGTCGAGCTGTGTGTACCGATTGATGGTCTGGCTGTAGTCCACGACCATCCAGTGTTTCTCCCCAGTTTTAACCACTACCACTTGGGCTCTCCAGGGGCTGTTGCTGGCCTTGATAATACCCTCCTTAAGTAGCCGCTGGACTTCGGATCTGATGAAGGTCTTGTCCTGGGTGCTGTACCGTCTGCTCCTAGTGGCAACGGGCTTGCAATCCGCAGTTAGATTGGCAAAAAGGGAGGGGGATTGACCTTGAGGGTCGCGAGGCCGCAAACGGTAAGGAGGGGTAAGGGCCCGCCGAATTTGAGGGTGAGGCTCTGGAGGTTGCACTGGAAGTCCAGGCCCAACAGGAGTGCAGCGCAGAGATTAGGAAGGACATAGAGGCAGAAGTTACTAAATTCTACGCCCTGGACCGTGAGGGTGACTGTACAATAGCCTCAGATCGGGACGGAGTGGGATCCGGAGGCTAGGGAGATCCTTTGATTGGCAGGGTGGACCGTGTGGGCGCAGCGTCTTACCGTATCTGGGTGAACAAAGCTTTCGGTTCTCCTGGAGTCCAGCAGGCACGAGGTCGCGTGGCCGTTGATTTTAACCGTCGTCGCCGCGGTGGCCAGGTTGTGCAGGCGAGATTGGTCCAGCGTCATCGAAGTGAGCTGCGGGTAGCTATCGGATGCTTGGGGTGGCGAGCGTGTGCGGTTCCGATGTCGGGATGTCCGGGGACCCTGTGGGGGACAAGATGGCGGCGCCCATGGTGCGCACATTGTGGGGTCGGAACAAGATGGTGGCGCCCATTGGTCGCACATGGACCCGGGAGGAGAAGATGCGGCTCCCATTGTGCGTTTGGCGTGGGGGAGGGGGAGATAGCGGGCGCGATCGCAGCGACTGCGCGGGCCTGGCACACAGCCGCGAAGTGGCCCTTTTTACTGCAGGCTTTACAAACGGCAGTGCGGGCCGGGCAGTGTTGGCGGGGCTGCTTCTGCTGACCGGAGAAGTAGCAGCGAGGACCCCCGGGGTGCGCGGATCGGCGTGCGGCGCAGGCGTATTGGGAAGGCAGGGCCCCTGCTGAGGAGGTCATCGGCGGGGTCCAGGAGGGGTAGGAAGGGGTAGAAGGGTGGGCAGTGCGGCGGGGGAGGTACGATTGTACGTTACGGGATGCGACCGTCATGGAGAGCGCCAAGGTTTTCGTCTCCGCCAGTTCGAGCGTGGCCCCTTCCAGTAATCGTTCTCGGATGCGGTCCGACGCAATCCCCGTCACGAAGGCATCGCGCATGAGGAGGTTTGTGTGTTCGGCGGCCGTGACGGCCTGACAGTCACAGTCCCGGACGAGTGGAATTAGGGCCCGCCAGAAGTCTTCGATGGACTCACCAGGTAGTTGCGCGCGGGTGGCGAGTACATGCCTGGCGAAGAGCGTGTTCGCCTTCTGTGTGTAGTGTTCCTTAAAGAGTTCCATTGCTTTTGTGTAATTCGTGGCGTCTTGGACCAACGGGAACACGCTGGAGCTCAGTCTGGAGTACAGGACGTTTATCTTCTGAGCCTCCGTTGGCGCGGGGTCCGCCGCGTTGATGTAGGCCTCGAAACATGCTAGCCAGTGAGTAAAGTCTTTCCTGGCGTCGGGCGAGTGAGGATCCAGCTGCAGGCGATCAGGCTTAATTCGGATATCCATTCTGTGGAAAATCTGACTGTAATAAATTGATGCGCGATCAATTGCACAAAGACTAAAGTTGGGTACAACTGTGGCTTTATTACAGTCAGATGCGAGGCCTCCTGCTGCAGCTGGCGAAATGGCAGGGCACTGGAGGTCATGCATATTTATACAGTTCTCCCTGGGCGGAGCCAGCCGGCAGGAGCTACCGGCGAACCTGTAGCGCAGGTCCTACCTTACATCTCCTATTACAGTGGTTCACCACAATGCCTTCCCCAGGTGGGCCTTGTCTGGCCGATAGAAGTGCGGCTTGCACTCCTCGCAGATCTGGCAGTCCCTGGTCACAGCCCTGACCTCCTTGGTGGAGTAGAGCAGGTTGCGGGCCTTGATGTAGTGGAGAAGCCGGGTGACCCCCGGGTGACAGAGGTCATTGTGGATGGCCCGGAGTCGGTCATCTTGCGCCGCGGGATAGGGCATCTGGGGGCTCGTTGAGCTTCCCTGGATGATACACAATATCGTAGTTATAGGTGGAGAGTTCTATCCTCCTCCACAAGGTTTTATTATTCTTGATCTTGCCTCACTGTGTATTGTTGAACATGAAGGCTACCGACCGTTGGTCGGTGATGAGGGTGAACCTCCTACCAGCGAGGTAGTGCCTCCAATGTCGCACAGCTTCCACAATGGCTTGAGCTTCGTTTTCGACTGAGGATTCCAGCAGAAGGCAGTAGAGCGGAGATGCTGATTGGCTGTTACAGGGGAAATTTGCATACGTCCGTGTGCTCACCCTAACTTGAAGGTGTACCTGAGCAAGAGACCCTAGCTGTTCAAGTGAAGACAAGCATCCAGCAGAGGACAGTAGAGCAGAGCTGCTGATTGGCTGTTGCAGGGGAAATTTGCATACGTCCGCGTGCTCACCCTAACTTGAAGGTGGTTTGTGGAGGAGCTGTTGTCAAGTGACACTTAAACCCGAAACACTTGTTTCCCTCCCTACCCCCTCCTCGAACCAAAAAAACCCAACCGCTGTAAAGATCAAGAGGAAGGCTCGAGGGCAGGTAGAAGTGGAAAGTTGAACCGTGACGTCACAGCCTGCAGGTAAGGGACGGGCTGGTGACTGGTAAGTAGTTTTTCTTTTCCCTCAGGTGTTATCGTGCGGGGCGCAGAGGTTGCTGAGTGAGTGCTTGCTGAGAAGGGGAGTGAATAACAGGTAAGCTCTTTCTTTCTTTTCCTTTTTTTATCTAGAGGGGGTGGCAGGGAAGGTAGTGCAATGTTCCTCCTGCAGAATGTTTGAGGTGAGGGACGCCGTCAGTGTCCCTGCTGATTTCATCTGTGGGAAGTGCACCCATCTCCAGCTCCTCAGAAACCGCATCAGGGAACTGGAGCTGGAGCTGGATGAACTTCGGATCATTCGGGAGGCAGAGGTGGGCATAGATAGAAGCTTCAGGGATGTAGTTACTCCGAAGAATAAAGATAGATGGGTGACAGTGAGAGGGGCTGGGAGGAAGCAGTCAGTACAGGGATCCCCTGTGGTCATTCCCCTTAGTAACAAGTATACCGCTTTGGATACTGTTGGGGGGGGACAGGGACGTACCAGGGGTAAGCCATGGGGTACAGGTCTCTGGCACAGAGTCTGTCCCTGTTGCTCAGAAGGGAAGGGGGGAGAGGAGTAGAGCATTAGTCATTGGAGACTCCATAGTCAGGGGGATAGATAGGAGATTCTGTGGGAACGAGAGAGACTCGCGATTGGTGTGTTGCCTCCCAGGTGCCGGGTCCGTGATGTCTCGGATTGTGTTTTCGGGATACTTAAGGGGGAGGGGGAGCAGCCCCAAGTCGTGGTCCACATAGGTACCAACGACATAGGAAGGAAAAGGGATAGGGATGTAAGGCAGGAATTCAGGGAGCTAGGGTGGAAACTTAGATCTAGGACAAACAGAGTTATTATCTCTGGGTTGTTACCCGTGCCACGTGATCGTGAGACGAGGAATAGGGAAAGAGAGGAGTTGAACACGTGGCTACAGGAATGGTGCAGGAGGGAGGGTTTCAGATTTCTGGATAATTGGGGCTCATTCTGGGGTCGGTGGGACCTCTACAAACGGGATGGTCTACACCTGGACCAGAGGGGTACCAATATCCTGGGGGGAAATTTGCGAATGCTCTTCGGGAGGGTTTAAACTAGTTCAGCAGGGGCTTGGGAACCTGAATTGTAGCTCCAGTATACAGGAGGTTGAGAGTAGTGAGGTCATCAGTAAGGTTTCAAAGTTGCAGGAGTGTACCGGCAGGCAGGAAGGTGGTTTAAAGTGTGTCTTCTTCAATGCCTGGAGCATCTGGAATAACGTGGGTGAACTTGCGGCATGGGTTGGTACCTGGGACTTCGATGTTGTGGCCATTTCGGAGACATGGATAGAGCAGGGACAGGAATGATTGTTGCAGGTGCCGAGGTTTAGATATTTCAGGAAGCTCAGGGAAGGTGGTAAGAGAGGGGGAGGGGTGGCATTGTTAGTCAAGGACAGTATTACGGTGGCAGAAAGGACGTTTGATGAGGACTCGTCTACTGAGGTAGTATGGGCTGAGGTTAGAAACAGGAAAGGAGAGGTCACCCTGTTAGGGGTTTTCTATAGGCCTCCGAAAAGTTCCAGAGATGTAGAGGAAAGGATTGCAAAGATGATTCTGGATAGGAGCGAAAGCAACAGGGTAGTTGTTATGGGGGACTTTAACTTTCCAAATATTGACTGGAAACTCTATAGTTCGAGTACTTTAGATGGGTCCGTTTTTGTCCAATGTGTGCAGGAGGGTTTCCTGACACAGTATGTAGATAGGCCAATGAGGGGCGAGGCTGTATTGGATTTGGTACTGGGTAATGAACCAGGACAGGTGTTAGATTTGGAGGTAGGTGAGCACTTTGGTGATGGTGACCACAATTCGATTACGTTTACTTTAGTGATGGAAAGGGATAGGTATATACCGCAGGGCAAGAGTTATATCTGGGGGAAAGGCAATTATGATGCGATGAGGCAAGACTTAGGATGCATCGGATGGAGAGGAAAACTGCAGGGGATGGGCACAATGGAAATGTGGAGCTTGTTCAAGGAACTGCTACTGCGTGTCCTTGATAAGTATGTACCTGTCAGGCAGGGAGGAAGTGGTCGAGCAAGGGAACCGTGTCAAGAGGAAGAAGGAGGCTTATGTAAAGATGATACATGAAGGTTCAGTTAGGGTACTCAAGAGTTACAAGTTAGCTAGGAAGGACCTAAAGAGAGAGCTAAGAAGAGCCAGGAGGGGACATGAGAAGTCTTTGGCAGGTAGGATCAAGGATAACCCTAAAGCTTTCTATAGGTATGTCAGGAATAAACGAATGACTAGGGTAAGAGTAGGACCAGTCAAGGACAGTAGTGGGAAGTTGTGCTTGGAGTCGGAGGAGATAGGAGAGGTGCTAAATGAATATTTTTCATCAGTATTCACACATGAAAAACACAATGTTGTCGAGGAGAATACTGAGATTCAGGTTACTAGACTAGAAGGGCTTGAGGTTCATAAGGAGGAGGTGTTCGCAATTCTGGAAAGTGTGAAAATAGATAAGTCACCTGGGCCGGATGGGATTTACCCTAGGATTCTCTGGGAAGCTAGGGAGGAGATTGCTGAGCCTTTGGCTTTGATCATTAAGTCATCTTTGTCGACAGGAATAGTGCCAGAAGACTGGAGGATTGGAGGATAGCAAATGTTGTCTCCTTGCTCAAGAAGGGGAGTAGAGACAACCCCGGTGACTATAGACCAGTGAGCCTTACTTCTGTTGTGGGCAAAATCTTGGAAAGGTTTATCAGAGTTGGGATGTATAATCATCTGGAAAGGAATAATTTGATTAGAGATAGTCAACACGGTTTTGTGAAGGGTAGGTCGTGCCTCACAAACCTTATTTTTTTTAAAATAAATATTTTAATGAAAATCTTTGGTCAACCAACACAGTACATTGTGCATCCTTTACACAATATTATAACAACACAACTAACAATGACCTATTTTATAAACAAAAAATGAATAAATAATAAATAACAAAAATGAAAACTAACCCTAATTGGCAACTGCCTTATCACAAGTAACACTCTCCAAAAATATAATTTAACATCCAATATATAATTATCTGTCGCAACGACCTATACATATTATACAGTATATATTAACAACCCTGAGAGTCCTTTTGGTTCCTCCTCCCCCCCCCCCCCCGATCCTGGGCTGCTGCTGCTGCCTTTTTTCCATTCCATCTATCTTTCTGCGAGGTATTCGACGAACGGTTGCCACCGCCTGGTGAACCCTTGAGCCGACCCCCTTAGGACGAACTTAATCCGCTCTAGCTTTATAAACCCCGCCATGTCATTTATCCAGGTCTCCACCCCCGGGGGCTTGGCTTCTTTCCACATTAGCAATATCCTGCACCGGGCTACTAGAGACGCAAAGGCCAAAACATCGGCCTCTCTCGCCTCCTGCACTCCCGGCTCTTGCGCAACCCCAAATATAGCCAACCCCCAGCTTGGTTCGACCCGGACCCCCACTACTTTTGAAAGCACCTTTGTCACCCCCCTCCAAAACCCCTGTAGTGCCGGGCATGACCAAAACATATGGGTATGATTCGCTGGGCTTCTCGAGCACCTCGCACACCTATCCTCCACCCCAAAAAATTTACTGAGCCGTGCTCCAGTCATATGCGCCCTGTGTAATACCTTAAACTGAATCAGGCTTAGCCTGGCACACGAGGACAACGTGTTTACCCTGCTTAGGGCATCTGCCCACAGCCCCTCCTCGATCTCCTCCCCCAGCTCTTCTTCCCATTTCCCTTTTAGTTCATCTACCATAGTCTCCCCTTCGTCCCTCATTTCCCTATATATATCTGACACCTTACCATCCCCCACCCATGTCTTTGAGATCACTCTGTCCTGCACCTCTTGTGTCGGGAGCTGCGGGAATTCCCTCACCTGTTGCCTCGCAAAAGCCCTCAGTTGCATATACCTGAATGCATTCCCTTGGGGCAACCCATATTTCTCGGTCAGCGCTCCCAGACTCGCGAACTTCCCATCCACAAACAGATCTTTCAGTTGCGTTATTCCTGCTCTTTGCCACATTCCATATCCCCCATCCATTCCCCCCGGGGCAAACCTATGGTTGTTTCTTATCGGGGACCCCCCCAAGGCTCCAGTCTTTCCCCTATGCCGTCTCCACTGTCCCCAAATCTTCAGTGTAGCCACCACCACCGGGCTTGTGGTGTAGTTCCTCGGTGAGAACGGCAATGGGGCTGTCACCATGGCCTGTAGGCTAGTCCCCCTACAGGACGCCCTCTCTAATCTCTTCCATGCCGCTCCCTCCTCCTCTCCCATCCACTTACTCGCCATTGAAATATTAGCGGCCCAATAATACTCACTTAGGCTCGGTAGTGCCAGCGCCCCCCTATCCCTGCTACGCTGTAAGAATCCCTTCCTCACTCTCGGGGTCTTCCCGGCCCACACAAAACCCATGATGGTCTTTTCAATCCTTTTAAAAAAAGCCTTCGTGATCACCACCGGGAGGCACTGAGACACAAAGTGGAATCTCAGGAGGACCACCACCTTAACCGCCTGCACCCTCCCTGCCAGTGACAGGGATACCATATCCCATCTCTTGAAATCCTCCTCCATTTGTTCCACCAACCGCGTTAAATTTAACCTATGCAATGTGCCCCAATTCTTGGCTATCTGGATCCCCAGGTAACGAAAGTCCCTTGTTACCTTCCTCAACGGTAGGTCCTCTATTTCTCTACTCTGCTCCCCTGGATGCACCACAAACAACTCACTTTTCCCCATGTTCAATTTATACCCTGAAAAATCCCCAAACTCCCCAAGTATCCGCATTATTTCTGGCATCCCCTCCGCCGGGTCCGCCACGTATAGTAGCAAATCGTCCGCATACAAAGATACCCGGTGTTCTTCTCCTCCTCTAAGTACTCCCCTCCACTTCTTGGAACCCCTCAACGCTATCGCCAGGGGCTCAATCGCCAGTGCAAACAATAATGGGGACAGAGGGCATCCCTGCCTTGTCCCTCTATGGAGCTGAAAATATGCAGATCCCCGTCCATTCGTGACCACGCTCGCCATCGGGGCCCTATACAACAGCTGCACCCATCTAACATACCCCTCTCCAAAACCAAATCTCCTCAACACCTCCCACAAATAATCCCACTCCACTCTATCAAATGCTTTCTCGGCATCCATTGCCACTACTATCTCCGTTTCCCCCTCTGGTGGGGCCATCATCATTACCCCTAACAGCCTCCGTATATTCGTGTTCAGCTGTCTCCCCTTCACAAACCCAGTTTGGTCCTCGTGGACCACCCCCGGGACACATTCCTCTATTCTCATTGCTATTACCTTGGCCAGGATCTTGGCATCTACATTTAGGAGGGAAATAGGTCTATAGGACCCGCATTGTAGCGGGTCCTTTTCCTTCTTTAAGAGAAGCGATATCATTGCTTCAGATATAGTCGGGGGCAGTTGTCCCCTTTCCTTTGCCTCATTAAAGGTCCTCGTCAATACCGGGGCGAGCAAGTCCACATATTTTCTATAGAATTCGACTGGGAATCCATCCGGTCCCGGGGCCTTTCCCGCCTGCATGCTCCTAATTCCTTTCACCACGTCTTCTACCTCGATCTGTGCTCCCAGTCCCACCCTTTCCTGCTCTTCCACCTTGGGAAATTCCAGCCGATCCAAGAAGCCCATCATTCTCTCCCTCCCATCCAGGGGTTGAGCTTCATATAATTTTTTATAAAATGTCTTGAACACTCCATTCACTCTCTCCGCTCCCCGCTCCATCTCTCCTTCCTCATCCCTCACTCCCCCTATTTCCCTCGCTGCTCCTCTTTTCCTCAATTGGTGTGCCAGCAACCTGCTCGCCTTCTCCCCATATTCGTACTGTACACCCTGTGCCTTCCTCCATTGTGCCTCTGCAGTGCCCGTAGTCAGCAAGTCAAATTCTACATGTAGCCTTTGCCTTTCCCTGTACAGTCCCTCCTCCGGTGCTTCCGCATATTGTCTGTCCACCCTCAAAAGTTCTTGCAGCAACCGCTCCCGTTCCTTACTCTCCTGCTTCCCTTTATGTGCCCTTATTGATATCAGCTCCCCTCTAACCACCGCTTTCAGCGCCTCCCAGACCACTCCCACCTGGACCTCCCCATTATCATTGAGTTCCAAGTACTTTTCAATGCACCCCCTCACCCTTAGACACACCCCCTCATCTGCCATTAGTCCCATGTCCATTCTCCAGGGTGGGCGCCCTCCTGTTTCCTCCCCTATCTCCAAGTCTACCCAGTGTGGAGCGTGATCCGAAATGGCTATAGCCGTATACTCCGTTCCCCTCACCTTCGGGATCAACGCCCTTCCCAGCACACAAAAGTCTATTCGCGAGTAGACTTTATGGACATAGGAGAAAAACGAGAACTCCTTACTCCTAGGTCTGCTAAATCTCCACGGGTCTACACCTCCCATCTGCTCCATAAAATCTTTAAGTACCTTGGCTGCTGCCGGCCTCCTTCCAGTCCTGGACTTCGACCTATCCAGCCCTGGTTCCAACACCGTATTAAAATCTCCCCCCATTATCAGCTTTCCCATCTCTAGGTCCGGAATGCGTCCTAGCATCCGCCTCATAAAATTGGCATCATCCCAGTTCGGGGCATATACGTTTACCAAAACCACCATCTCCCCCTGTAGTTTGCCACTCACCATCACGTATCTGCCCCCGTTATCCGCCACTATAGTCTTTGCCTCGAACATTACCCGCTTCCCCACTAATATAGCCACCCCCCTGTTTTTTGCATCTAGCCCCGAATGGAACACCTGCCCCACCCATCCTTTGCGTAGCCTAACCTGGTCTATCAGTTTCAGGTGCGTTTCCTGTAACATAACCACATCTGCCTTAATTTTCTTAAGGTGTGCGAGTACCCGTGCCCTCTTTATCGGCCCGTTCAGCCCTCTCACGTTCCACGTGATCAGCCGGGTTGGGGGGCTTCCTACCCCCCCCCCTTGTCGATTAGCCATCCCCTTTTTCCAGCTCCTCACCCGGTTCCCACGCAGCTGTATCTCCCCCAGGCGGTGCCCCCCCGCCCATCCCCTCCCATACCAGCTCCCCCCTCTCCCCAGCAGCAGCAACCCCATAATTTCCCCCTCCCACCCCCCCGCTAGATCCCCTGCTAGCGTAATTACTCCCCCCATGTTGCTCCCAGAAGTCAGCAAACTCTGGCCGACCTCGGCTTCCCCCCGTGACCTCGGCTCGCACCGTGCGATGCCCCCTCCTTCCTGCTTCTCTATTCCCGCCATGATTATCATAGCGCGGGAACCCTTGGCCCCGCCCCCAATGGCCAACGCCCCATCTCCTCCACCTCCCCTCCTCGCCCCCTTCACCACCTGTGGAAGAGAGAAAAGTTACCACATCGCAGGATTAGTACATAAAACTCCTCTTTCCCCCCTTTTTAACCCCCCTCTTTGCCCCCCACATTCGCCCCACCACTTTGTTCAAACGTTCTTTTTAATAACCCGCTCATTCCAGTTTTTCTTCCACAATAAAAGTCCACGCTTCATCCGCCGTCTCAAAGTAGTGGTGCCTCCCTCGATATGTGACCCACAGTCTTGCCGGTTGCAGCATTCCAAATTTTATCATCTTTTTATGAAGCACCGCCTTGGCCCGATTAAAGCTCGCCCTCCTTCTCGCCACCTCCGCACTCCAGTCTTGATAAACGCGGATCACCGCGTTCTCCCATTTACTGCTCCGAGTTTTCTTTGCCCATCTAAGGACCATTTCTCTATCCTTAAAAGGGAGGAATCTCACCACTATGGCTCTGGGAATTTCTCCTGCTCTCGGTCCTCGCGCCATCATTCGGTATGCTCCCTCCACCTCCAACGGACCCGCCGGGGCCTCCGCTTCCATTAACGAGTGCAGCATCGTGCTCACATATGCCCCGACGTCCGCTCCCTCCGCACCTTCAGGAAGACCAAGAATCCTCAGGTTGTTCCTCCTTGCGTTGTTCTCCAGCGCCTCCAACCTTTCCACACATTGTTTCTGATGTGCCTCATGCGTCTCCGTCTTCACCACCAGGCCCTGTATGTCGTCCTCATTCTCGGCTGCCTTTGCCTTCACGACCCGAAGCTCCCGCTCCTGGGTCTTTTGTTCCTCCTTTAGCCCTTCGATCGCCTGTAGTATCGGGGCCAACAGCTCTTTCTTCATTTCCTTTTTGAGCTCTTCCACACAGCATTTCAAGAACTCTTGTTGTTCAGGGCCCCATGTTAAACTGCCACCTTCCGACGCCATCTTGGTTTTTGCTTGCCTTCCTTGTCGCTGTTCTAAAGGATCCACTGCAATCCGGCCACTTTCTCCTCCTTTTTCCATCCGTATCCAGGGGGGATTCCCTTCTGGTTTACCGCACAGTGCTTTTAGCCGTCAAAATTGCCGTTGGGGCTCCTATCAAGAGCCCAAAAGTCTGTTTCACCGGGAGCTGCCGAAACGTGCGACTCAGCTGGTCATCGCCGCACCCGGAAGTCCTCACAAACCTTATTGAGTTCTTTGAGAAGGTGACCAAACAGGTGGATGAGGGTAAAGCAGTTGATGTGGTGTATGTGGATTTCAGTAAGATAAGATTTGATAAGGTTCCCCACGGTAGGATACGACAGAAAATACGGAGGCATGGGATTCAGGGTGATTTAGCAGTTTGGATCAGAAATTGGCTAGCTGGAAGAAGACAAAGGGTGGTGGTTGATGGGAAATGTTCAGACTGGACTCCAGTTACTAGTGGTGTACCACAAGGATCTGTTTTGGGGCCACTGCTGTTTGTCATTTTTATAAATGACCTGGAGGAGGGCGTAGAAGGACGGGTGAGTAAATTTGCAGATGACACTAAAGTCGGTGGAGTGTAGACAGTGCGGAAGGATGTTACAAGTTACAGAGGGACATAGATAAGCTGCAGCGCTGGGCTGAGAGGTGGCAAATGGAGTTTAATGCAGAAAAGTGTGAGGTGATTAATTTTGGAAGGAATAACAGGAAGACAGAGTACTGGGCTAATGGTAAGATTCTTGGCAATGTGGATGAGCAGAGAGATCTCGGTGTCCATGTACATAGATCCCTGAAAGTTGCCACCCAGGTTGAGAGGGTTGTTAAGAAGGCGTACGGTGTGTTAGCTTTTATTGGTAGAGGGATTGAGTTTCGGAGCCATGAGGTCATGTTGCAGCTGTAGAGGGTTCCATCTCTGCTACTCCACTACTGGGCCGATATCTGGGGTTTGAGTATCTGTGTGTGTCTCTCTCCAGCTGGCACTGAAACTTCAGAGGCCAGGGGATGCCGCACTGGGACACCTCCGCGGGAGAGAGCACTGAATCAAGCCTGCCGTTTATCCCTAACCGGAAGCCTGAGGCTTATATCACACAGATATCCAGACCCCTACCAATGCCCAGGTGATTCTCTCTCTTGCCGGTGGTGCAACACCCACCCGGTTCCTACTTCGCTGGAGTAGCTTTCCCAAGAGAGAGAATAGGACACTGCTGTTTATTACCTAACCAGCAGCCTGTCCTGAGTGAACGGGTTCGAATCGTTCAAGATGACCCTAGATTCTCGACCCCGGAATTAAGGTGAGGAATATTTTAACAATGACTTGGTCAGAGATCGCTGGTGAGAGATTGAAGAATTGAAACGACTCCAATTATCAGCAAATCGAGGTTTATTGCAAAACCCAGGTCAAAATCATCAAACAGAAGAAATTATAATAAAATCTTAAACTCTAACACAAACTAAGTCTATTCAGAAAGTACTATAACGGACACAACGTAAAATCTTATTGTTACACAGTTTTAGCAATGACACAGAACACAAATCAAGCCCCCTTCCCCAAAGCCTCAACCACTATCAAAGTCCCGGGAGTTTCGCTCGCTGCTGCAGGGTACTTACAGTCACAGGCTGCAGGAGGTCAAGTCGAAGGTGGAGAGGTCAAGCCAAGAGACCCTCAATCGAAACACAGCCCCTTTTATATCCGTTTTACCAGGCTTTTTCCTGTGTTCGGCCAGCCCCTTTTGCATTGAATTGGTAAGGTTTAAAGTTCCCGCTGGTCCCGCCCCCTTTGAGCCGGGCAGAGCTGTCGACTTCCGGGTTCTCCTCGCAGGTCCGCTCCTTCCAGCCAGGCAGACCTGTCCCGATTTGAATTTGGTGCCGACTCCGCCCCCTCCACCCAGTGAGTTCCTGCCGGTGGCTTCTGTCAAGATGGGAGTACCTCCCCCAGGTCCGCCTCCAACTTGGTTTTTTCTACCGTTTATCTTCAAGGGGCTTTTCCAGCGCAATATACTGAGCCCAGACTGTCTGCTTTTTGGGATAACAAGGTTAAGCTCCCTTGTGAAGATTTTCAAAGTCTTCCATCTGCTCTGGAGATCGCTGCTATGTTGATGGGGTGTTGATTGGATTCTGCTCTGGTGGAGGCCAAGTCATTTACATCTGCATGGGGCTATGACCATCCCATTGTCCTGCTTGCAGGCAGGCCCCTTACAGCATTACCATGCCCCTTTGTCTCTGTGTTTAATCTTATCTAGTTGTCTGGCTCCTTCTTCCTTGTAGCTCCTGGGGGGGGGGTTTGTAAATACCTATGCCCCTACTCGGCTCAGCGGACCAAGCCTGCTGGGAAATCTGGTTACGTTCTTTTGGCTGACAAGTGTCCAGTTTACAGTCTCTGGGTTTTATTCCTGGGCAGTCCAAAAAGGGCCGGATTGCCCGAAAACCTTACACAGCTGTCCAAAACTCTGGTGCGGCCGCATTTGGAGTATTGCGTGCAGTTCTGGTCGCCGCATTATAGGAAGGATGTGGAAGCATTGGAAAGGGTGCAGAGGAGATTTACCAGAATGTTGCCTGGTATGGAGGGAAGATCTTATGAGGAAAGGCTGAGGGACTTGAGGCTGTTTTTGTTAGAGCGAAGAAGGTTAAGAGGTGACTTAATTGAGGCATACAAGATGATCAGAGGATTGGATAGGGTGGACAGTGAGAGCCTTTTTCCTCGGATGGTGATGTCTAGCACGAGGGGACATAGCTTTAAATTAAGGGGAGATAGATATAGGACAGATGTCAGAGGTAGGTTCTTTACTCAGAGAGTAGTAAGGGCGTGGAATGCCCTGCCTGCAACAGTAGTGGACTCGCCAACACTAAGGACATTCAAATGGTCATTGGATAGACATATGGACAATAAGGGAATAGTGTAGATGGGCTTTAGAGTGGTTTCACAGGTCGGCGCAACATCGAGGGCCGAAGGGCCTGTACTGCGCTGTAATGTTCTATGTTCTATGAGTGTCGAATCTCGGAGGCGTTGAGGGTATGGGAGAGAAAGGCTCCGGGCCCGCCTGGTTATGGGTAGCGGCGAGGGCGACCTCTGATACGTCGCTCTCCACCTGGAAGGGGACGGACTCGTCCACCGCGCGCATCGCGGATTTGGTAATATCCGCCTTGATGCAGCTGAAGGCCTGGCGGGCCTCAGCCGTCAGGGGAAAGGTGGTGGCTTTGATCAGTGGGCGGGCTTTGTCCGCAAAGTTGGGGACCCACTGGGCGTAATATGAAAAGAACCCGAGGCATCTTTTCAGGGCCTTGGGGCAGTGGGGGAGGGGGAGTTGTAGGAGGGGGCACATGCAGTCGGGGCCGGGCCCTAGGACTCCATTTTCCACGACATAGCCGAGGATGGCTAGGCAGGTTGTGCGGAAAACACATTTCTCCTGGTTATAGGTGAGATTGAGGGCTTGGGCGGTTTGGAGATACTTCTGGAGGTTGGCGTCGTGGTCCTGCTGATCATGGCCCAGATGGTGACGTTGTCCAAGTACGGAAACGTGGCCCGCAGCCCGTACTGGTCCACCATTCGGTCCATCGTTCTTTGGAAGACCGAGACCCCGTTGGTGACGCCGAAGGGGACCCTGAGGAAGTGGAAGAGGCGGCCGTCTGCCTCAAAGAGCGTGTAGTGGCGATCCTCCGGGCGGATTGGGAGCTGGTGCTATGCGGACTTCAGATCTACTGTGGAGAACACCCGGTGTGTGCAATCTGATTAACCATGTCCGCTATCCGGGGAAGGGGGTACACACCGAGTTGCGTGTACCGATTTATGGTCTGCCTGTAGTCTACAACCATCCGGTTCTTTTCCCCGGTCCTGACGACCACCACCTGAGCTCTCCGGGGGCTGTTACTGGCCTCGATGATCCCTCCCTCAGGAGCCGCTGGACCTCGGACCTGATAAACATCCTGTCCTGGGCGCTGTACCGCCTCCTCCTGGTGGCGACGGGTTTCCAGTCGGCGGTGAGATTCGCGAAGAGCGGGCGAGGAGCGACCTTAAGGGTCGCGAGGCTACATACGGTGAGAGGGGGTAGGATCCCGCCGAACTTCAGGGTCAGGCTCCTGAGGTCGCTGGAAATCCAGTCCCAACAGGAGAGGAGCGCAGAGATCGGGGAGGACATATCGTTTAAAATTGGCGTACTCGGCGCCCTGTATCGCGAGGTTCGCCACACAGTACCCCCGGATCTGCACCGAATGTGATCCGGAAGCGAGGGAGATTGTTTGGAATGCGGGGGAAATTTGGAGAGAGCAGCGCCTTACCGTGTCTGGGTGTACAAAGCTCTCCGTGCTCCCGGAGTCAAACAGGCAGGGCGTTTCGTGCCCATTGACCCGGACGGTCATCATCGAGTTCCTGAGGTGCTTGGGCCGTGACTGGTCAAGGGTGATAGCGCCAAGTCTCTGCGGATAGCCGGCGTGGTCGGAGGTGGTGGGGTGGTCCCCAAATGGCTGCCCCCGTCGGCCGCACATGTCGGGCGGCGTTGGAGATGGCGGCCAAGATGGCGGCCCCCATGAGTCGCACGTGTTGGGTAGGGTTAAAGATGGCTGCCCCCACAGACAGCACGAGGCGGATGACGCGTCCGAAGGGGGCGATACCGGCAGGCACGCAGCCACTCTGTGGGGTCTGCGGGGTCTGCGGGCCTGTGAGCCGGGCCTGTGATTTAGGAGTTTTGGATCTGGCCAGGCAGACTTTGGCAAAGTGTCCTTTCTTGCCGCAGTCGCTGCAGGACGCGTTCCGAGCCGGGCAGCGCTGCCTGGGATGCTGGTTCTGGCCGCAGCAAAAGCAGGGCAGCCCCCAGGGTTTGGCGGGCAGCCGCGCGTCGCAGGCCTGGGACACTGTCTGGTCGGGGGTCCACGAGGGGATCGCGTGGTCGGAGGGGAAGGCATTGAGGCTCTGAAACACTTCGTCTCAGCAGGTGGATAGTTTTACCGTCTCTTCTAGGTCGAGGGCGCCCTTTTCAAGCAGGCGTTGTCTGGCGTAGTTGGACCGGACTCCAGCCACATAGGTGTCCCGGATGGCAAGTTCCATCTGCTGCGAGGCCGTGACGTCCTTGTAATTGCAGTTTCGAGCGAGTACCTTCAGGTCGCGGAGGTATCCCTCCAGCGATTCCCTGGGGCGTTGACGACGAGTGGTGAGGAGATGCCGCGCGAAGATTTTGTTCGCCGGCCTCACGTACTGCCTTTTCAGGATCGCGCCGCGTCTGCGTACGTGGTCACTTCCTCTATCTGCACGGAGATTCTGTGGCTCACACGGGCGTGGAGGAGACTCAGTTTCTTTTCCTCGGTGACGGTGGGCGAGGAGGGGGCGGCGAGGTAGGCCACAAAACAGCGGAGCCAGTGCGAAAAAATCCCTTTGGCTTCAGCTGCCTGTGGGTCGAGTTCCAGTCGATCAGGTTTGAGGGCGGCTTCCATCGCGATGTTGGAGCTGATTAAATTGATGCGACCATCAATTCACACGAGACGGGGAGTTGAAGTGAACAGTGGTTTTAATCAGCTAGATCTGTGCCTGCCTGCGACTGCTCTGTACTGAGAGGCGCCTACAGGCTGCAGATCTATATACCTCCCCCGAGGGCCCACAAGGGGATCAACATAATACAATACAAGGTAATGTAATACAATGGTGAATGGTAGCAGTAATACATTCACCACACTCTATCACTCTCTCTCTCTGTCTCTCTCTCTGTCTCTCTCTCTGTCTCTCTCTGTCTCTCTCTCTCTGTCTCTCTCTGTCTCTCTCTCAGTCTCTCTCTCTCTCTCTCTCTCCCTCTCTCCCTCTCTCTCTGTCTCTCTCTGTCTCTCTCTCTCTCTCTCTGTCTCTCTCTCTCTCTGATTCTCTCTCTCTGATTCTCTCTGTCTCTCTCTCTGTCTCTCTCTCTGTCTCTCTCTCTGTCTCTCTCTCTGTCTCTCTCTCTGTCTCTCTCTCTCTGTCTCTCTCTCTGTCTCTCTCTCTGTCTCTCTCTCTCTCTGCCTCTCTCTCTGTCTCTCTCTCTGTCTCTCTCTGTTACTCTCTCTATCTCGCTTTCTGTCTATCCCTGTCTCTCTCTCTGTCTGTCTCTCTCTCTGTCTCTGGCTCTCTGTCTCTCTCTCTCTCTCTGTCTCTCTCTCTGTCTCACTCTCTATCACTCTCTGTCTGTCTCTTTCTCTCTCTGTCTCTCTCTCTCTCTGTCTCTGTCCCTCTCTCGCTGTCTGTGGTGGTATGTATTAGGGCTAATATGGTACCTGTGAAGCCGAGAGGCTATTGGATGACAGGTCCCAGGTCCTGGTTGGATCTGCCGACTTCTGGCTCCGCCCTGAAGGCGGAGTATAAGAGCTCAAGTTCTCCCCGCAGCCTCATTCTGTAACTGAGCTGCTGGGGAACAAGTCTCGCTTAATAAAGCCTCGATAGACTTCATCGCTTCTCGTCGTGTGTGAGTCATTGTGCGCTACAATTTATTAAGCGAGCTTAAAAGACTATGGAGCTCTGGGTCGCCCCGGAGTGCCTGCGGATCAGCCCCCATGCAGCAAACTCGGCGGCCGTGTTCAAACACTGGCTAGCATGCTTCGGAGCCTACCTTCGAACGGCCCCCGGCCGGATCACGGAAGAGCAGAGAATGCAGGTCCTGCATTCGAGGATGAGCCCGGAGATTTACACGCTTATAGAAGACGCGGAGGATTTCCCGACGGCGCTCGCGTTGCTGAAGGACATCTACATTCGTCCCGTAAACCAGGTCTACGCACGCCACCAACTCGCGACGAGACGGCAGATTCCCAGAGAATCGCTCGACGAATTCGACGGCACGCTGCTGATTTTGGGACAAAACTGCAGCTGCCCGCCGGTGAGCGCGATCGAGCACACGGACCTGCTAATTCGAGTTGCTTTCGTGGCAGGTATGAACTCTCCCCAAATCCGTCAGAGACTTTTAGAAAGAGAGTCGCTAGGACTCTCAGAGGCACGGGCCCTTGCGGCCTCCCTTGATGTGGCCTCGCAAAACGCCCGCGCGTACGGCCCCGACCGCGCGGTAGCCCCTTGGGCTCCGTGGACCCCCGTCACGACCGACTCCCCGGCACCCCCCACCCCCCCGCAAGTTTGCGCGGTTAGAGCGGCAGACCATCCCGGGGGGGGGCCGCTGCTACTTTTGCAGGCAGGCGAAACACCCCCGGCAGCGCTGCCCGGCCCGCGCAGCTACTTGTAAAAGCTGTGGCAAAAAGGGCCATTACGCGGCAGTGTGCCGGTCCCGGGGGGTCGCCGCAATCCCCGGAGAAGAACGAGCCCAGCACATCCCAAACCCCCCCCACCCACCCCCCCCCCCAGCCATTTTGTCCACCCCGGCCGCGTGCGATTCATGGACGCCGCCATCTTGGTTGACAACAAAGGACCCCAGCATCGACGGCTCCACAGGGTCCGAAGAAAACGCCGCGACACTACTACCACGACTGGCTTCGGTGACACTGGATCAATCGCGGCCCCGGACGCTCCAGACGGCAACAGCGGTGCTGGTCAACGGACACGAGACACCATGCCTGATCGACTCCGGGAGCACTGAAAGTTTTATTCACCCAGACACGGTAAGACGCTGTTTTCTGACCATCCACCCAAGCACGCAAAAGATTTCCCTAGCTGCAGGATCCCACTCAGTGGAGATCAAAGGGTTCTGCATCGCGAACCTAACGGTGCAAGGGAGGGAGTTTAAGAACTACAGGCTCTACGTCCTTCCCCAACTCTGCGCGCCCACATTACTGGGATTATAGAATCATAGAATCATAGAAGTTTACAGCATGGAAACAGGCCCTTCGGCCCAACCAGTCCATGCCGCCCAGTTTTTACCATTAAGCTAGTCCCAGTTGCCCGCACTTGGCCCATAACCCTCTATACCCATCTTACCCATCTAACTATCTAAATGCTTTTTAAAAGACACAATTGTACCCGCCTCTACTACTACCTCTGGCAGCCCATTCCAGACACTCACTACCCTCTGAGTGAAGAAATTGCCCCTCTGGGCCCTTCTGAATCTCTCCCCTCTCACCTTAAACCTATGCCCTCTAGTTTTAGACTCCCCTACGTTTGGGAAAAGATGTTGACTATCTACCTTATCTATGCCCCTCATTATTTTATAGACCTCTATAAGATCACCCCTAAGCCTCCTACGCTCCAGGGAAAAAAGTCCCAGTCTATCCAGCCTCTCCTTATAACTCAAACCATCAAGTCCCGGCAACATCCTAGTAAATCTTTTCTGCACTCTTTCTAGTTTAATAATATCCTTTCTATAATAGGGTGACCAGAACTGCACACAGTATTCCAAGTGTGGCCGTACCAATGTCTTGTACAACTTCAACAAGACGTCCCAACTCCTGTATTCAATGTTCTGACCAATGAAACCAAGCATGCCGAATGCCTTCTTCACCACCCTGTCCACCTGCGACTCCACCTTCAAGGAGCTATGAACCTGTACTCCTAGATCGCTTTGTTCTATAACTCTCCCCAACGCCATACCATTAACTGAGTAGGTCCTGGCCTGACTCGATCTGCCAAAATGCATCACCTCACATTTATCTAAATTAAACTCCACCTGCCATTCGTCGGCCCACTGGCCTAATTGATCAAGATCCCGTTGCAATCCTAGATAACCTTCTTCACTATCCACTGTGCCACCAATCTTGGTGTCATCTGCAAACTTACTAACCATGCCTCCTAAATTCTCATCCAAATCATTAATATAAATCACAAATAACAGTGGACCCAGCACCGATCCCTGAGGCACACCACTGGTCACAGGCCTCCAGTTTGAAAAACAACCCTCTACAACCACCCTCTGTCTTCTGTCGTCCAGCCAATTTTGAATCCAATTGGCAACCTCACCCTGGATCCCGTGAGCTTTAACCTTCTGCAACAACCTACCATGCGGTACCTTGTCAAAGGCTTTGCTAAAGTCCATGTAGACAACGTCTACTGCACTGCCCTCATCTACCTTCTTGGTCACCCCCTCAAAAAACTCAATCAAATTTGTGAGACATGATTTTCCACGCACAAAGCCATGCTAACTGACCCGAATCAGTCCTTGCCTCTCTAAATGCTTGTAGATCCTGTCTCTCAGAATACCTTCTAGCAACTTACCTACTACAGACGTTAGGCTCACCGGTCTGTAGTTCCCAGGCTTTTCCCTGCTGCCCTTCTTAAACAAGGGCACAACATTCGCCACTCTCCAATCTTCAGGCACCTCACCTGTGGCTGCCGATGATTCAAATATCTCTGTTAGGGGACCCGCAATTTCCTCCCTAGCCTCCCACAACATCCTGGGATACATTTCATCAGGTCCCGGGGATTTATCTACCTTGATGCGCTTTAAGACTTCCAGCACCTCCTCCTCTGTAATATGCACACTTCTCAAGACATCACTATTTATTTCCCTTAGTTTCCGAACATCCATGCCTTTCTCCACCGTGAATACCGATGAGAAATATTCATTCAGGATCTCACCCAACTCTTGTGGCTCTGCACATAGATGTCCTTGTTGATCCTTAAGAGGCCCTACTCTGTCCCTAGTTACTCTTTTTCCCTTTATGTATCTGTAGAAGCTCTTTGGATTCTCCTTTGCATTATTTGCCAAAGCAATTTCATGTCCCCTTTTTGCCCTCCTGATTTCCCTCTTAACTCTATTTCGACAATCTCTATACTCTTCAAGGGATCCACTTGATCCCAGTTGTTTATGTACGTCATATGCCTCCTTCTTATTTTTGACCAGAGTCTCAATATCTCGAGTCATCCAGGGTTCCCTACTTCTACCAGCCTTGCCCTTCACTCTAAAGGGAATGTGCTTACCCTGCACCCTGGTTAACACATTTTTAAAACCCTCCCATTTACCAGCCGTCCCTTTGCCTGCCAACAGTCTCCCCCAATCTACCTCTGCAAGTTCCTGTCTGATACCATCAAAATTTGCCTTGCCCCAATTAAGAATTTTAACTCTTGGGCCAGACCTATCATTCTCCATAGCTATCTTAAAACTAATGGAATTATGGTCACTTGTCCCAAAGTGATCCCTCACTAGCACTTCTGTCACTTGCCCTTCCTTATTTCCCAAGACGAGGTCAAGTTTTGCCCCCTCTCTAGTCGGTCCATCCACAGACTGAATGAGAAATTCCTCCTGAATACACTCAACAAATTTCCCTCCATCCAAGCCCCTAATGCTATGGCTGTCCCAGTCAATGTTGGGAAAGTTAAAGTCCCCTACTATTACTACCCTATTTTTCTTGCAGCTATCTGTAATCTCCTTACATATTTGCTCCTCAATTTCCCGCTGACTATTTGGGGGCCTGTAGTACAGTCCTATCAAGGTGATCTCTTCCTTCTTATTTTGCAGTTCCACCCATATAGACTCAGTGGGCAAACCCTTGGATATATCCCCTTTAAGTACTGCCGTGATGTTCTCCCTAATCAAAAACGCCACTCCCCCTCCTCTCTTACCTCCTGTTCTATCCTTTCTATAGCATCTGTACCCCGGAACATTGAGCTGCCAGTCCTGCCCCTCCCTTAGCCATGTTTCAGTCATAGCTATAATATCCCAGTCCCATGTGCCCATCCATGCCCTGAGTTCATCCGCTTTGCCCGTCAGGCCCCTTGCATTGAAATAAATGCAGTTTAATGTAGACCTTCCTTGCTCTCTGCCCTGCTTTCTCTGGTCATGCTTTACACACTCTCCCTTCCTGCCTTTTGTTTCCGTCCCCACTGACTTCCTACATCGGTTCCCATCCCCCTGGCACATTAGCTTAAACCCTCCCCAACTGCACTAGCAAACACACCCCCGAGAACATTGGTTCCGGTGTAACCTTCAGAGCCTAACATTCCAA